>NW_011346607.1:257675-303379 GCF_000735185.1 Notothenia coriiceps | reverse complement strand
TCAGTGTTTGCCATCAAAGCTCCAGCTCTCCATCGTGTCTCTCTTTGAGTCCTGACTCCAATTGCTTCAGAAGTTTCCCCCACATTTATCATATTATTTGGCTTTGTTGGCATTACAATATTGAAAACAAACCAAAAACTTTTATATTAAAGTGAAGTCAAGAGTTTTTTTATTATTAATATAATAACACATCTATAGTGGGTATTGTGCCAACAAATATGGAAATGCATCACACAATGATAACATAAGTTAATGTACTTGACCCACTATTGGTCACAAGAAACTATTGTCAACAACCACTGGCCTAGCATTAGTGTTTTGTAAAATATAAGGTATATATAATTAATACATCTATGTTGTCTTCTTTGGCCGTTTTATTCTGCCAAGTGCTATAAATGTAGTGTTTCGTTGTATTGGAGATCGGGGTTATGGGGTGAACAAGTGTATCTGTTGACATTCAATGCTTCTTATTTAGCGTACAGACACAAGTACATCCACCTTCTCACTTAATTCTCCGCATTAAGCCATATTCTAAAATGTCAAACCTTTTCTGAAGAGTATATATAGTGTGTGCGTGCATTCATAAAACCTGGAGCAGGAAACAATCACAAGAACACGTAAAACTTTGTGTCACAAAAGATTACAATTTTAATCACCATTATAAATCGGTCTATAAATACATGGTTTTCATATCATTAAGAATTTATTTTAAATAGCAATCGATAAAAACAATTAGTCGGGGTTGGTCAGTGGGTTCAAAGACAGATCAAACAACACAACAATCTTCTGGGTCTTAATGAGACAAAACTGTAACAATTAGTGGAAGTCACTGTGTGTGTGTGTGTGTGTGTGTGTGTGTGTGTGTGTGTGTGTGTGTGTGTGTGTGTGTGTGTGTGTGTGTGTGTGTGTGTGTGTGTGTGTGTGTGTGTAGTTTGGTTTCTTTGCCCGGGTCTTCAATTCGATCCTCCTTCATCACCGCTCTGTAAGAGAGAAATTAGAAAGGCTTACAGGAAAGAAATCTAAACAGTATGAATATTGTTATCCTGTTGCATCTTTTTTTTACCAATTAAGCTAAATATGTTTAATTAGGAAGTGTCAGGAAGACTTACTTTCTAATTTCATTTTTAGTGGTGTCAGTGCTGCCGTTGCCTGAAAAGCACACAGAAACAATACATGTAGCTGCTGTGTGTGGCTCAATGTTGTGACATTAAGGTCTTAAATCATTGTTATTTTGTGTAATGCCAAACGCGGAGAAATGGAAGAGCAGCTTCTCTTTTTGTACCTTCTTGATAGCATTCCAGTCTTCAAGGATGTCGATTTCCCTCAACATGTAGACGATGAAAGGCCCTGTGAGACAGAGAGGTGTTGGATCAAATCACAAACTACAAAAAGACAAAAAGTCATATAAATATGAGAGAAGAAGTTTTACCTGAAACCAGAGTCACTTTTTTTTTCCGCTCCGACCGGCCAAGCAGGTTCTTTCTTTTACACTTCTTGCCCCTCGTCTCATCACTCCACTCTGGAATGAGACAAATAAAACGTCCATTACTAAACTCATCTTACTGTTAGATTGATTTATTCAGACGAAATAGGCCCCTTGAGGCAAATGTGTGATCATGGGCTGTATTACATGAAAACAAACTTAAATTAATGAATTAACAATCATTTAGTACACAGACTTAGCATAATGTATTCAGATTTATTTTTTCATCTTTCTAAAGTTCTAAAAGTAATGACTTCTTGATGGAATGCAAATTAAATTTATGAGCATGATTAAAGTCATTTACTAGATGTATTGAAGCCGAAATAGATTTAGTTGTAATTGTAGGTACAGTATAGAAAAATGTAGATAGGGGAACAGCAAACAGTCCTCAGACGGCAGTGAAAGATACTGATTTGTACCTGAGGTGAGGTCTGTATTCTGTCTGTCCTCCTCCAGTCTTCTGATCTTCTCCAGCAGTTCAGACTTCATGGCATCTAACAGCAGTGACCGCTCACTCTGTAGCACACAATCATACACAAATACGTACCAAGTTTGTTCAATAACATTGGCTAAAGTGTATGTGTGTAGTATATTATCTTTGTGTGTGTGTTACCTCCAGGTGCTGCTTTGCTCCTTGTAGTTCACACTCGTTCTTGTGTTTGATCACCTGCAGACACAGCTCTCTGTACACTCCTGCAGTTAAAGACAGAGAGGATACTTTTAGATTTTTTTTGACAAAGTTACCATTTATCGATTATAACACAGAGATCAAAAATTGGCTCCTTGGTCCAAGCGGCTTGCAGTGTAAACAATGAGAGAGAAATCACTGCTCATCATAATTTAGTTTTCTTTGTGTGTTTGACGTACCGGCCACTTGAGTTCGTATCTGCATGCTCTCCTGCAGAGCTACCAGAGGTTCTCTGTATTCTCCAGCCTTTCCTGTCAGAACCTCGTCCAGCTTCACCTTAATCTGATTCTGCCGCTCTCGAAACAACCTGCCATCACATAGGAGTCGTTTTTTTCTTCTGTCTATCCTTCATATGACGGATTATTTCACACCAGAGGGACAACTTACTTATCCTTTAGCTCCTGAAATTGCTTTTCCAGATCCATCATCTCATCGAGACATTCTCCTCTCCTCCGCTCACAGTCTTCATCGTCCATCTCTTAACATAGGAAGACATATCAAGTGAGAAACAGTGCATTTACTCATGGAGCACTTTAGCAGAGCACCTGGATCTTACCTGAACTCTCCTCTTCCTCCTCTTCTTCCTCTTCCTCACTATCCTCCAAGTCGCTGTCCCTGTCCTCGGCACTCTCCTCCATGGTCTCCTCTCCGTCTCCAACTCCTCTTCCGTCCTCTCGTGGGCGCTCCACCTCTCCGTTGGCCTCAGGGAGTTGTGACTCTCCTTCCGCCTCCATCTCCTCCTCCGGCTCCCTCTCAGGGGGCTGGGCTGGCATGGCAGACTGAGAAACATGCACACACACACAAGTTTAAAAGTCAGCCATCTCTGGTGAACTGATGGTCGTTTTATACACTGGCTAACTCATTCGGACTTTTATACGTTTGCATTTTAGTTGAATAATGGTGATAGAAATCACAACTGCCTTCCACACACTGACACTGTTGTATGGCGGGATTTATAGATTTTTTCCTTATCGATTCATCTCCAGATTATTAGTTGATGAGTAACAACGCTGCAGCTGGGTTATAGTAATAGGGTAATAGTAAACAGTTTACTGTAAACCACAACAAAGAGCACAGAAAGCAGATAAAGGGATGACTCGTATTATTATTTCGGTGAAAGACCAACTTGTCAACTGAATTGTAGCTGATAAATGAAAATATTTTTTTAAAACAATGGGACATCGCACTAACGCTCCCGTGTCTGTCAAGCCAGATAACAACACACAAAACAGAGAAAGACCGGAAATGACCCGGTTTTGTTTGTTAAAAAGCAAAAACAGATAACTTATCTTACAGTTCACTATGAGTGCTTTGTAAAAAACATATTACAAATGAAATAACATGAGGGTATGTCCTTCAACATGTTGCGTTGTACATTAATAGGACCTTTATTTTGTAGCATTACCGGAAGTACCATTTCCATAACTTGACCACTGGCAGCTTCCGTGATGTCATACAGTAAGAGACATTAAATCGACGGAGGTATTTACAGTAAAAATAAAGACCAGAAATGAGCCTAAACCATTCAAAACTGCCTGTCCATTTACCTACAACCCACAATAAATTAACCGAGACTCCTCTTTGCATTTTTATATCGAATTAGTGGCAGTTAAAGCACAGTGAAGTCAAGTGCAACACTAGCTAACGATTGAAACCACAGCGAGGGACAGACTGTCTGCTCATCACACTGTCCGACTGTTGAAGTTCATTTATCGGCACATATTCCCTCTATTCGTAGGAACAGCGTTTAGATGACATTAATCCCAATGAAGCATCGCCTCAATCTGCCTCCATCCTCCAACTGTACACGGATTAACAAGTAACGTTATCAAGCAGGCAGGCGGAGCTGTTAGAAACAGAAAGTCTTCCTTTCTCCGGACCCTTCACTCACCTTCTCCCTCTGCTCCGCTGCACAACGTTAAAGTATCATGTTCTATATTTACAATTTAAAAAGTACTTCCTCTTCACTTCAGTCCCCAGTTCGACACTTTGCCGGACTCTACAACCCGTCAATCCAACCAATCAGCGCCGAGCCGTAATGCTGTAAAGACCAATAGGAGAGACCGCCCCCAAACGTAGTTTGTCCAATCAAAAGCTCAAGCAGATTCATAAGGCCAATCAGAATCAAGTTTGGTGCCGTAATCCATCAGAGTTGGCCAATAGGATCGACTTTATAGAAAATACCGCGCATCTCCTTTTTTTCAATTTTAAAATAATAATAGGAAGTGAGATTACACATGCATTATAATAAATACAACGATAACAGGTGTGAATTATTACAATAATACATTTTTTTTTCACAAAAATGGACGTATCCCTTTTAATTTAAAATATTAAATCATGTTTTAACAAAACATGTTTTGGTTCAATTCATGAAGTTTCAATCAAATTAGTGTTGGTAGATTTTTCTTTGTATACAGTGCAAAATCATAATATCATTTATCTCTGGGCTTTTCTCATATAAAGCAGGTATAGACTACTCTTTATCATGACCAACAATTCCTAGACCTATTTTGCTTCCCACCATGGTGTAAATCATTTCTTAAATTAACCACAAGGTGACACTAAAGTAATACAACATGTCTGGACAGCTATTCAATTGATGTCGGAATTCATATAATCTAGGCATTTTTTATGGCAGACATTTTGGCCTGTTATTGCCTGAACAAATTGTGGATGGAACAAAAACAACATTCATGTTATTAAAGCATCTGTGCAACCTACTGGGGAAAATGTTTTCTATTCAAATAGTCCTATAAAGAATGGGTTTTATCTTTATTTATTCATAGAAGTTGTTAATAAAGCACATAAAGAATATAAAAAGTAAATTAATTATTTGTTGAACTATGTGCAAGCTAATATTCTGTTGCATAATTGTAGGTAAGGCTAAGGTTTTCTGAAGCAAAGAATGACAAATGAACAAAACAACAATATTTACATTTTACATGTTTTTATTAAAGTTGCATAAAAGTGTAACAAAATTGGGCAAAAACAAGACCTGTTGTTGATATTGCTACATTTGTTTGTGGTTTCGATCTAATCATTGTCCAAAAAAAACACCTTCGCTCCTTCAATCTGCACAGTTTAGCTCTTGTATTTAGCCTCAATGATGATAATCAGTATATATATTTTTTTTTTGCAATTTTCTCCAACAGTAAAAAAACAGACTCCTCAATAACAGTCTAAGAAGATATAATCCAAACCTGGATTCAGACAAGAAAATCCACTCAAATTCACCTACTGATTGATCATTCCTGGTACAATCCGATGTCTCCGAAATAAAACGCAGACCGTGCTTGATTTGGAAACCCCACTAGGAAGGCAAAAGCAATCGCACCAAGGTGTATCTGAGTGGATTTGTGTTCAGCTATGTTAATCCAAGGCATGGCATCAATTAGTGTCATGATCACAATAAAAACAGCCCAGTATTCAAATGGTAAATGCAAGGAACATTGTTTCATCTAAACAAAATCACTGTATCAAGTATTAAACACTCACTTCTAAAAAGAAAAAAAAAAGAAATCTCATTTTGTTTTCCAAAAAAGGAGCGACAGGAGATTCTCCACATGTCGCAGTTCTGCTCACGTGTTTAGCAGTTACCTTTTAAAAAATGAATGTCTCCCGTTTATTTGGTTTGTGTAACATAAATAATACCTAAGGCAACATCTGTTTTTTTTAAAAAGGAAAGGAAAAAGGATTGAGGGAGGGAGGGAGGGTGGACAAAAGGATGAATATGGGAGGGAGGGAGGAGGAGGGGGATGACAGGCAGGAAGGACAGAGCAGCAAGATGAAAATGGGCGTTTGTGTGTGTGGGTGTGTGTGTGTGTGTGTGTGTGTGTTGGCACTGAGAGAGAAAGACAGACAGTGGAGGTCTGCTGTCTCCGCAGGTGTTAGCAATTGGCCACAGGCACCACAGCTAATGCGTCTCCGATTGGCCAACGGGCTTCAGCCACTGATCCGATTGGCTCAGATTGAGAAGCAGATGGCTTATCCTCGCAGATGATTGGCAGCTGTGGAGGGGGAAGACACACAGGTCCTGTGACAGCTCCCGACCTGTCTCCCTCTCCTCTCTCAGTGTGTGTGCACATCTGTGTGAGAGGCAGCTGTGTTTGCTAGTGTGCTTCCGTTTTCTACGCCCCATGTGGCGTGTGTGTGTGTGTTTGAGCGAGAGAAGAAAAGGAAGGGTAGATGCATTTAGACAGCTTCAATGTAAAACAGCGGCCTCCATCCATCCCTCCCATTGGTGGGTCTAGTGGCATGCAGAGGACATTACAAAGTCTCAACACCAACGTGGAGCTTTAAAGACAATTTCACAGCTTCCACGTGTGTGTGTTGTGTGTGTTGTGTGTGTGTGTGTGTGTGTGTGTGTGTGTGTGTGTGTGTGTGTGCTCCAAATTGACGCCTGACAAACACCAAACAATGTGGCGGACTGAGTAAAGCTAAAATAATAAAAGTGAGGAAGAGACACACAGGGGATGAAACAAAAAAAAACAAGGCAGCTTTGTTCTGGGACCCCCCTTTCAGACTGTCAGTGTGTGTGTGACAAAATCAAGAAAAACAAAACCAGGAACCAGTCCTATTTAAACTAAATCTAATGTGTCGTACTGAACAGCAGAATATACAGGCCGGAAAACACTCCTATTATGTTTGTTGCTGTACATTATGTAGCAACATGTAGCATTTAGCCACACGGACAGACGCACAAATGCATGTATGTGCTTCTAAAGAGCCTCTCTTACAACTTCACTACCCATTGAGGAAAGAAAATAAACTTTTCTTCCTCAAAAATGTGTAATTCAAGTACACCCACCCTAAAGAGAACCTACTTCTACTAGCCTCAAAGGAAGATTTGTAGTCTATAATTAGTCGAACCGTTAGACCACCACAGCAACATTTTTTTTAAGGTTCAACCACTATTTCCAGGATCAGATTTCTCTCTTTGTTGGACTAAAATGACGTCCCATTATTTCTCGTGGTCAAAGGGTTCAGATTTTCTTCCATAAAATTACATAGTGCAGATCCACACACACAGTCTTTAAATGCACCAGTGTAACAAATGCCTCTGATTATGGGAGGAATTATCTGAAAAGACTGTACTGACCCCGCCAAAAAAGTCAAGTGAATATCCCCCCTGCACTGAATCACAATAATCACGGTTGGTAACTCATCTAAAAGAGTAACCCCATTACAAAACAAGGAATCTCATTATAGACATAAGCAGTGATTAGGCCCTGCTTCAAGCTGATTGGCTGTTTCCACCTTCCCCTCTTTTTTGGCCGTCGGAGACTCTTTCCCTTGTTCCTCTTCCCACTCTCAACCGCTCCTCTCAGTAATTATATGACTCCTCTCCTCTTTTTCTCTTCCTCCTCAGACAGATGGAGGGTGGTTTAAAGGGAGGGTGGGAGGAAGAAGAGCTGGAGGAGGAAGAGGAGTAAAAGCCAAAACAAAGGGTGAAGGACGAGGAGTGGAAAGGGGAAGGAAGGAACGTGCCTGGATGAAGCCCAATGAAACACTTGTTGCTAACTTAACTTTACCAATCTTCGTTTTTTTAAGAAGAACGTCCGACTAACAACACAGGAAGGTCACAACACATGGAAAGCTAGCCACTAATAGGGCTGGATCCAGGCAAGAGGAAACAAGAAGACCCTCAATGGATGGAGACTGACGTTAAAAAAAAAAGAAGAAGGAAAGCAAGATAGGAAGACGAGAGGTGGAGGGGAGGGTGTGGGTGAGGAGGAGGAGGGACGCATCATTTCTTTTGAGGCGTGGAGAGCTTCTGCATCCCTCGGATCTTGTCCAGCAGCTCTGAGACGAAGTCCTACGGGGAGAGAGGAGGGACAAAACACATGAGTCAGAAACAAACAGTACATAGATATAAGGGTAAAGTGGAGTGAAGAGAGGAAGGAAGGTAAAACAAATCTCACCTCAGTAGGCTTAAAACACTCGACCACTAAGTCCTGAAAATAAATAGAAGACAGTCAGGATATACATCTCGCCTTTGGCACTTGTGCGTCTTTGCATGAGTTGACATGAGTGTATATTTGTCTCCTACCTTGACCCTGGCTCCCCGCTCTACGTCACTGGGCATATCCAGCAGCTCGTCCACATCGATCTCCAGCTCTGGGATGGCCTCCTCCTAACACAAGAGAAAAGGAGGTACATTAGCCTCTGAACCACACAACCCAACACGGAATTACAAACGCATGATTTCTTCTCATAAAATGCCAAAATTAAACCATTTGTCATAGCTAGAACATTTAAAAGCAGATTTCTTTTGTCAGATTTTCCAGATTCTGACTGCCCTTGAATGAATCATGTGGGACCAACCGTTGTGTATAGAAAAATAACCGAATCTGAGCTTGAAATTGTCAAAAAAATCATCTTGTTTTATGAGTCCCATTCAACAATTTACCAAAAAAATAATTGTTTATATTAATCAGATCCTGGAAAAAACCCTATTGATGTTGCCCTGAAACCATGAATGAATCAGCTAAGATGTCATGTCACGAAATAATCAGAGTAAAATGAACTGAACTGCAAGTTGATACACAGATCAGAATCTAAAAGGTTTTTTTAGGTGACAGCTCTCTTGCAGCACAAACTAGTCAGTCTCTCTTGATGGATTAAGAATAGAAAGGATGATGCAGATTTCTTTCCCTGTTTTATGTTATGTGGTTGTCTGCAAATAGCCCAGCAGAGGCTCTGTCTGCGTGTGATGTAGTGCTGCTCGATTATGGCAAAAATCATAATCTCGATTACTTGGGTCAATGATTGATATCACGATTATTAAAAACGATTATCCATTTACTTTGAAAACATCAATTTATTGGAGAAAAAAAATGTGAACAGTATGTTTTTAACAGTTGATTACCCTGAACTTTAAGTATAACTCAACTGAAAAACCAAGAATCTTTTTTAATTATACATTTAAAAAAAATTAATTAATAATAATAATAAAAAAATAATCGTTTTATTTCGATTACGTTGTTTTCGTAATCGTTGCAAGCCATAATCGTAATTGCGATTAAAATACGATAAATTGAGCAGCCCTTGTGTGATGTGGTGCAGTGACTGATGAATGTTCATCACTGAACACTAGAGGGAGCCGTCCGTCTTTCACGAAAGACAGGAGAGACAAAGACACTTGAAAAAATACCAATATTTTACTTGGATCCAAAATAGGAAATAAAATTGTTCAATTCAAAAGGTATTTGCCTAGATGCCTAGGTGTTTTAGGGTACTTAGTTATCTTCATACAGAACCAGGCTAGTTGTTTCCATTTGTTTGCAGTCTTTATGCTAAGCTAAGCTAAGCTGCTGGATGAGGCTTCATATTTAGCATACAGATCCTTAGAGGTTTCAATCTTGAAATGTTATCCTAGACAAGATATCGAATAAGCATATTTCCAAAATGTGGAACAGTTGCTTAACTCATCTACAGTGCATTGTTGAAGGGTTGCCTGTAAACAGCTGACTGTCACACTGTTGCCAAAAGTGAACACACACTCCTGTTACTCCCATAAGGGCGCTCCTTTGAAATCAACACAAAGTCAGAGAATAACTTCCTCCATTTGAAATTGGCCTGTATTTCACATCCAACCAGGAAAAGCTGCAATAATTGACAATGCACACTTTTAATTCCAGCAAAGCAATTATCGGCTCATACTGATAAACTGACCTCTAATAAGAAGAGCCCCCTTGCCTCTAGAGCAGAGATATCTAGCTCATTAAATAAATGAAAGTGAAAAGTGAGTTCACTGTAAGTTCGTCTTTGTGTCTCTCTTCCTCTTCCTCGCCACGCCTTCTCCCTCCGGCCAATCAATTCCCTTGTTTTCCTGATGAAGTGCTTTAATAGTCTCCCTCTGTTTCTCTGTTTCTCCATCTGTCTCACTCAAGCACACAGGCTCAGTGTGTGCTATCAAAGCCGTCCACCACTGGCAACAAGACACACACACACACACACACACACACACACACACACACACACACACACACACACACACACACACACACACACACACACACACACACACAGAGACTGATCTTCACAACATGTGGGCTCCATGTGCTGCTCCATGCAGTAAAGAAAGAGGCGGCAAAAAACGTGAGAAAGACAAAGAACACAAATACAGAAACAAGATTCTGTACTGTGACTTTGCTCATTTTAGGATAAGAAAAATAGATTTGACTTTTCTTTATGTCTATTCTTCTATATCAACAACATTTCATTTATTTTTCTGTGCCATACTAAAAAAAGTTGCAGATGTTTTGTAAATCTCCCATTGCTCATCCTGAAAGCGATACACATTGGCTCATATTTAATACAGCTTACTTGAAAATGATTTTAGAGACGGACTGTTAAATGTGCCGGGGGGGAAGGGAACGCAGAGAGGAAGGAAGGTAAGAGGTTAAGAAGCATCTCGAGAAGAGGGAGCAGCTGAGGGGAGTAAACCGAGGGAGGAGGGAGGAGGGAGGGATGTTAAAAAAGGCCGGAAGACAGGCTTCAGAGAGGAGACACAAAGAAAGCGGGGAATCACGAGGGAGGGTTTCCAAAACAATCCTCAGACTGACTCGGTGAACTCGTCTGCAGTCTGCAGGGTTTACTGCCGGCTGCAGATGTGATCTGAGAGGTGCCTGCCAGATGTTGGCACGCACTGCAGGCTGGTAAACAAAGCAGAGCCGTGTGCAACTATTGGAAGAGGCACATCGGATTTAGACTTATCTTTTCAGTACTATTGTTTTTGAGTCCATGTGAAACCTATAGTGTAAGAAATAGATAGAGAGAACGAAATGGAAGTTGTTGCTTCTCAATCATCATGGCATATAGTATTTAAATGGAATGCCTCCAAACTGATCATTTGTATATCAGTTTATGGCATGTGTTACCTGTCTCTTGAAGAACATTTCTCACAGGCATCCAAGGTACAAAAATAAATCAAAATCTGAGGAAATTCTTGATAAATGTAAGTAAAATAGAGGGCATTTTTTACAACTGTATCAAAACATCCGTGTACACACTCACACACAAGTCATGGAGTTTAATTCAAGTCTAATTTTTCCAGTCGTATGATCACTACTTCCCAAACCTGTGCCATTGCAACCAAACCGCTCTGCAGCCTGTTTACTTCATCATACCTGGCAACAAGAAATAAAAATGATGCCCACTGTTTCCTATTACTTAGAAAAACCAAGTCCACAGACTAAGTGCAAAGTTTCGGTCGAGTAATACTCATCAGGGATTCATTTCTTGTCTTCAGGCGTTGTTGTTCACAGTATCTGTTCTTTGTCCCTGCAGAGATAGCCTTACTTTACCTTTGAATAGTTGTATCTCCCTTGCAAGAGAGGTTGTGTCTGTTATATCTTGTGTCATAAGACTACACTTCTGTTGATGTTACATACTCGGAACTTTCCCTTTTCAGTCCTAAACAGCCTCACCTTAGAAACTATCTCTATAAACTGCCATATAGACGTTTAATTGCGGTCTCTAAATGTAATTACACTCTGCTGGACAACAAGCGTGCACATATGATTCAGACAGCACCACAATGAGACTGAGACAGACAGCCGGACGGGCACACTGTCTGTCTGCAGGCTGCCCGCAGAACAGAGCAGATGAGATGTGACAGTATGAGAGCGTGTGTGTGTGTGTGTGTGTGTGTGTGTGTGTGTGTGTGTGTGTGTGTGTGTGTGTGTGTGTGTGTGTGTGTGTGTGTGTGTCGGTCGTAGTACAGTTCCTCTCTCACAGGGGCCGGCTGCTTCAGCCCTGGACAGATCAAATGGCAGCTACAGATTCTTCGTAGCTAAAACATAAGCTACTCACACACACACACACACATACAAGTAGGTCAGCGTTCTTCTATTGCAGGAAAAGGCCGATCATCGCAACTGTAAATATTTCCGTAAAGGGAAGTGATGACAGAGAGCAATGAAGTAAAGTCAATGTTTCTAAAGGGAAGTTTGGTCAGACCGTAATAAGGAGTAATGACTCAATATTGAAACAAAAACAAAATAACAAAGAAAATGTAGCTAAAAAGCGTACTTTTAAATACATTTGCAGTTACATTTGTCAAATATATGCTCACAGAAAAATTCATAATATAAACGATTCACCAAATCAACTTTTAAGTCAGTACTCTAACTTAAAATCATATTAAAACTTCCAACACCGAGACAGATTTTCTGGTGAAATGACACACATATAGTGCAGCTACAGGCTACGAACAGGAAAAGATTAAAAATGCAGATATGAAAAGTGAAAAAAGGGATGTGAGTGTAAAAATGAGAAGCAAAGAAATGAAGGTAGGACAATGTTCGGGGCTTCAACTAACAATTATATTGATTCTCGATTAACAGGTTAGTTATTTTGTAGATAAATCTGTTAATCCTTTGGTATATAAAATGTCAAAAAATATCTAGGCGATCTAGATGTAGTTCTAAGCTTGGTCTTTAAATGTCTTGCCAGTCATAACTTCGAATATTATGACTCTAATATGATATTAATCTGAGACAAAGAGGAAAAACTCTATATTTTGGAGGCTTAAACAGCTTTTTGTTAAAAAATGAATTGATTGATTAATGGATTTTCAAAATAGTTGTTCTCTGTATATCACTTAATCATTGCAGCTCTATGTAACTAGCAGATCCACTGCTAATGAACACAGGTCCATATCGAGTGGATATATAAGTTGCTTTACAGTGTGGGAAGCTTGGTGTGTAAGTAGGCCACACAGGGCACCTGCAAGGATTACACAGCACGTCTCCCAGTGACAACATAGGAGCTGATTCCTGTGATAGGATCTGTGTAAACTACAGGTTAGCGTGTGTGTGTGTGAAGAGGAAAAGGGCTAGACACAGAGGAAAGCGATGAAAACATAAAGCAGAGCTGCAACTCTTCGTTTCAAGTCAAAACGCTTTAAGAATTTATCACAAATGACAAGATTTCCTGCTTTTCTATGTCACATATTATATTTTTGGCAGATTAATAGAAAATCATCTTTATCACAGCCATAAAAGCTACTTAAAGCTGGATGCTGAGTGATGAATAGCCACTTTTGCTTTCCCCACAGCCACGGTGACAAAGAAGGATACAAATAGTCAGCGTTCAGGATGGCCAGTCGCCTGCTTTGCAACAAAAACAATGTTTTGGCGGGCCACAATGCAGGGATGAGGACACAGGGAAGTGATGGCTGCAGCAGGCAGGAAGGAGGAAGAGGAAGGAGCGGGAAAAGTAGGCCGTGTGTCGCTGAACAATGTCCACACGCACTCCAATTTCCTTGTGTGTGTGCTTGTTTTTACTGAATTCATCACACTGCTTTTACTCCTATGATCTATCTTTGCTAATTCTTTTTATGAAGTAGTTGTGAAATGATGCGGGGGGGGGTGTGTGATCCTAATTTAACGTTGCTGCACTTTCCTTTCCAAACCCCTCTGTGCTGCCTCACTGTATTGGGGTCAGTCCAAGCAGCAAAGTGTTTCTCCTGAGTGTTTAGGTGTGTTTGCATTATAGAGTGAGTGTGTGTTAATGTGCAGGCTCCATTAAAACTATGACCTCATGGCATCATGCTGGTTGACTTGGCACTGGGACCCAAAAGTGTGTGTGACAATGACAAGTTACAGACTCTGAGCATAGCTGAGATGGTTTGGCTGTGAGTGTGTTTCGGTTCTCACAAGTTATCAGAACAAAGTGTTCACACGCCATTTTCTCAAGAGCACATCACTAACACCAGAGCAGGAAGTCAACTGTTTAAATGAGCTCTTGTATAATTGAACCAATCTACGAGTAAAATGTCTTTAATGCGGAAAACTGGATTGTGCTTTTAATCGTCTTTGTCTAATTGTCCGAATGAGAAGGCCAGAGCTATAAATCATTGAGTGCTTTGTCGATACTTAAATCTTAGCTATCGTAATTAGCTGGGTGGGATATGTTTTATTGTTGCATACATCAAACTCATCACTGACGTATCCTAACAGACAGACAAGAAGATAACAGCTGACAATCACTACTTCTGGTCTGCCTGAATACATGGTTAACTCAAGAAAAAATACTTCTTCATTGCTAAAGGTCAGGATAGATAGCGGTGACTTGGAGATTAAGCATGCTTCAGCAAAGAATCATGTAGTTATATTTGATTTATTATGCAGGGGAGGTTTTAGGCTACTGTAGTTTGCAAAGACTTAGAGATGATCCGATTAGCACACCTAATTACTCCCACATCGTATTCATGTGCATGCCTGTCTGTTAAATAAACACTGTGGCAGAAATGATGTGCAAAGTTAGCAATGGATGTGACTTATGAATAAAAAGTTACCTTTCCTCTCCATAATTCCAAAGGTATTTTACATCTGCAACGATGAGTGCACCAAAGGATTCAAATCAATTGCCAAATATTTTTGATAACCGACAAGTTGTTTTATGTAAGTTTCATGCTAAAAGGTTAGAACCTGCTGTTTTCAAACACTTGAATATAGATATTTCCTTCCTTTCAACCCATCTTGTTGTCAAAGTACAAGAAGATATTTTAAAGTAAAGGATCCTTTCCTGAAAGCTACTCGGAGTGACAATACATCTCCCTCTTGTGACTGATTTGCTTATTTGTTCGACGGTCCTCTGATCAACACACACACACACACACACACACACACACACACACACACACACACACACACACACACACACACACACACACACACACACACACACACACAAAAATACAGATCTAGGAAAAGCCCATTGTGGAAATAGTGGAAAAACACTGGGCTTGAACCTGCTTCCTGTCATGCCCCCCCTCTCTGTCTCTCTTTATCTTTACGTCTTCTCTTATGCCCTTCCTGTCTGCTTGGCATCAGCGCTCTTTACTACCGCTCTGCTATAAATCACTCTGTGTGTGTGTGTGTGTGTGTGTGTGTGTGTGTGTGTGTGTGTGTGTGTGTGTGTGTGTGTGTGTGTGTGACAGGGCAAATCATAGTATTTGGGCCACCTTGCTGCGGGCTCTTACGAGGGGAACTATGCATAGTGTCAGTCATCGCCTGCTGCTTTCCATCTTCTTTCTATCTCCCTCATGCTTATCGGGAATCTGCATCTCTTACAATAACTGTTTGCCTCCCTCTCTTAGCACGTATTTTCCCTCCTCCCAGAACCAGTTTGGCTCCCATAATGTGTCACTGCCTAAAAAAAACATTAAAAAAGCTCTCTCTTTTTGTGAAGAAGGGGTTAAAAACACAAGAGGAGCAAGCGACTTCCTGTCTGGTCACGTGACCTTGGAGATTGCTGGGCTGGGGAGGGAAAGCCAGATCTGTGGGAAGTGTGTGAGAGCGAATGTGTGTGTTGGCGTTAACAGTTAAGGAGAGCAGAGTTGAGTGTGTGTGCACAATTAATTTAAGTGGCTGCTGTACACACAACCGTAAACCACAACTGCCCATAATCAATGCAATGTACTTAATCCAGTCTGAGTAATAGTGTGCATGTGGCTGATTTTTATCTCTATTACACCTTCTATCAGTTGAATGTACTTCCTCCCAGGAGAATATGATGTCCTGTTTTGAATCACACAAAAAACTGTCACAGTTAAACTGAACTCACCTCTTTCACAACCTGGATGGTGACCAGAAACTATAACTAAATTGTGCAATACAAACTACTTTTCACACACCTTGCATTGTTAGAGGGAGTAAGTAGAGACATGTCATACACAGTGCATCCAACCAGAGCCTCCATCGGTGTTGACTCTAACCCTAACCTTTCCTGCTATCTCACTACTGATAAAACAGCTCTGTCACGTAATGTAAAATAAACCAGATTGTGGTGGTAGTGATGTGGGCATGCTATTGTGTCCCAGTGTGTGTTGCTTCAGAGAACAGGAATCCGAACTAAACAGGCTCCAAATACAGAGAACGTATCTTCATAGGATGCCAGGAAACATTAATCACTATAATTAGGACGCAAGGATAGTATTTTTGGCAGTTCTTACGCTGTAATTAGGCAACAATAGTATATAGACATACATACACTGACTACTATTCATTTGTATACTTTAGTATTTTCATTTTAATCTATTTATACTTCTACTTGAGTAAAGGATCCGAGTACTTCTTCCACCTCCGCATAATAAAGAGCAACATGATATCTTGGTAAAGAAGAGAGTGGCTAGCTGAACAGATCTGCTGATAGACTTGGACACACACTGATTGCTAAATAAATCTATTTGGAGAGTTCAAATGTAGAGTTTCCCCCAACCTTGACCCCACCCCCCTCCAAAGCTGCCCAGAGCCCCATCAGCGTGCGATACGGTTGAATGATTCCCTCATCGGCTTGTTTGGTCTGACTGAGCGCTTCGGTGCTTTTTGTGTGTTGACTGGACATGTCTTTTGCTGCAGCTGCAAGGGTAGGGGGGGTCGGGGGGGATTGGCTGCTCCCTCAGGGTCTCAACCAGCTCGGGAAGACATGTCCTGGCACCAGAGCGGGGCCACGGGGGGGTGGGGGAGATCTGCTGCTGTATCACGCTCACTAACCGCTACACGAGGGCAGCAGACTGGCACCACTGCTGCTGCCCAGTGTTCACCCGACTGTGAAGCCAGATTTAAAGCAAACATGTTGATATTTACTTATTGTCCATTGGTAGCTGTTTAACACACCACCGTAGCAATGTAGGTAAATGTATCACTTCAAATGGTTTGGCTTATCGATAGCTAATGTTCCTGTTTATGTTTAGGGTTGATTGCACTAAAGATGCCAGCTAAATACAGCACAAAGGAAATAAAACATTTTACATTTCCAGCCATGGCAACAGTGGCATAGCGAGAGTTGATAGAAAGATTAGGATTGGCCACATGGGTGTGCAAAAAAGCCTCACCTACACACACTTGTTCAAAAGGGAACAAAACTCTCAAGACTTCTGAGTGCCACCATTGTGATTGACAGGTGGTTTGAGGGAAGTGCAGAGCAGAGGCAGCACAGGAACTACCGGTTTGTACCACAAACTGTAAAAACATCCAAGATTTCAGGATCATTTCATCCAAGTCTTCCAAAGTTGGTAAATAGATTTAGTTAGGTCTGGGCAAATACAGTAAATACAACATGAAAAGTATGTCAGAAAGCCAAAACCGGGAGACAGAAGATGTATGAGCGGACTTAAACTGCTAACTTTTTGTAAAGATTTGCATAAAAGATACTGCTTTTCTCTCTCACTTACTCTCTCTTCAGCCCACTCTAATTACAAGAGGCCCCGTGCCTCAATCTAAAATAAATGATCCAGGCAGCATCTCAAGTGCCCACTTTCACCCTCCACCTCCTACTTAAGTCTGTCACTGCTGAGGGTGGCGCTCTGCACATTCACACACACACACACACACTGATATCGATGTGTGAAATATTGGGGTAGAGGTCTTTTAACAATTCAATTTTTCCGTTTCTTTAATCGGACACTAATTACCACGACAGCAAACGGGTAAAGATACAACACTTGGGGAGAGATACATGCAAAAAAAGAGCCAAAGTAAGACCACACACACCTCCTCTTCAGTAATTACCACTACAATTGGACTGAAAAATGAGATTACATGCAGATTAAATTAAGAATCCACACAAAGTAGGATTATAGCACATTACCATTATTTCACTCTTGGCAAGCAAAGGGCCCAACATTCATTTGTTCATTTGTCATTCATTGAATTACGTATTTCGTTATTGTGGCAGTTTAAGGCAGGAGTTTGGCAAACCTAAGAGGTAGTTAAGTTCATATTTAATTAATGTTTCCATTCATTTTCACCCAAGTTTATTTGTGGCGCCATCAAGGTCATTCTGCTTTCATTAGGATGTAATCCCTTTGGATTTCAAAAGGGATTAGATGAGATTATAACTCTTTCTTTCAGTATAATCTAATTACATTCTCACACAGAGACAGAAACAGACTGACATGGTCTGAAACAACAACCCTAATAAGAAACTGTCTGTCCCAACATGAACATCGATCTGATCAAAAACTGATTTCTTCTTTAGTCGCCTGGCAACTCCTTTTCTCTCCTCTGAAGTTTGTTCTGTAGTAGGATCAAACAGTTCTGATTGGTTTTATGGCACCAACAGAATTAAACTTTAAGTAGATTCAAGTTATAATCCAGCCAAAATCTTTGTCAACAGGAAACACACCCTGTAAGCTTGAGTAGTGAGTAGAAAGGACGTTCCTACGGAGATTTTGGCTAGTTATCTTTTACATATTTTATAATATGGACCAGAAACAAGAAGTTAATTACTAATAACACTTTTGTTGATTTGTTTATTCAATACTCTTTATTCCAACCATATGAGAGTTTGTGTGCGAGAAGGAAAGAGTGACTTCCTTCCTGATTAATCAGGGATTTATAAATCAGACTCTGGGACCAAATATGGTTAGTTGTTCCTTCCTGCTTAATGATTAAATCCATTTTTAGAAAAAACAAGAGCACACAAGTATTACACATTGCTATAAAGTAAACTGTTATCTATTTTTGATTCACAAAATGATTCTAGATAATTTGAACTTCATATAATACAAATAAATCTGCATCATTATTCCTCCAGCTCATTCATCTTTTTTCTATCAGCTGTTTTGCCAGTCTGTGTGTCCATCTGTTCGTCCATTTCTTCACAAAGCCCTTTGAACCAGAGCAGTTTTTACAATCACACAGGAAACCTGTCACTGTCAGACATCCAATGTGTGCCACCATGAAAGCTTATAGGAGGTTTGACTCAGTGGTGACATCATGGAGGATATATGAAGCCGGCATGGCACCGTGCTCTTACCAGCTCTTCCTCAGCTAACACACAGTGGCACAGCTCTGAACTCAGTGAGCCAAGCTGAGTGCTGGGTAGTAATGCGTTACATTGAAAAACTCAAGTAGTTTTTAATTAGATTCTAAGAGTATTATTTGAGAAGAAATGTACGTCTATCTTACAATTGACTACCTACGTCTTGCTTGTTTTACTGATACATTTTACTTTAAATCATTTGGATTTTAGGCTGAGCTAGGACGTACACCAGCATTAGATAAGACTGTACATATACACAATTTAGTAAGTGATTTTATGTCTTGTTTTTTTATGTTTTTAGGTTATACTGTGCAGTACCTATTTTCATTTATATTTTAATATCATCATTTAATGTACACTTCACATTTGTTATCACCTGTTAAGGAGCCTAATGCATTTATGTAATAGTTGCATCTAATAAAGTAACCTGAGAAGGTCTTTTTATTTTTGTAATCCTACTCCTTTTTTACAAGTACTTTCCTTTCTACTTGAGTCAATGTAATTATAATGTAAAGATGTTTTTTCTATACCCATTACTGATACTGAAATCTACTACTATCTTATATTAAAAATCACATCCCAAGGAGAAGTCATCCATCAACTTCTCTTAATACGCAGCATTAACAGGGGAGATATTGTGCACATCTCAGGTAAAATCCAATAAACACATTAAAGTCCCACAGCACAAATTGCATGAAGCCGTATACTAACACCTCTTCCCTGCAGTTAGTAACTGGCCTGTTGTCTGCTCTAAAGCTCCTCCTGGGACTGAACACTCCTTTTTTGGATCTGTGTTACCTCACACAACCTGCAGACCTCATGATGATAACAACTCCTCTCAGAGATGTGTGCCAGCTGCTGCCAGCTGCTGTCTCCTCTGTTAACAATGGCTTCTTTCATTGTTTTAATATGGTGTCAGTACGGAGGCCGATAAAACACCCGGACCTCATATTCATCTCTCATTTAAAATCACTATGACAGCAACAACACCCGGGAGTCATATTCTGCAATAAAGCTGGCCTGTGTGCCAAAATCTATCACTATTATACCATGCTCCCTATAAAAAGCCTCCACAGGGGTGCTGGAGCTTTTCACATAACAGAAAAGTATGTGTGCAGCCTAAAATGCTTTAATTTAATTGGTTTAAAATGCAGCAAAAAAACAATCTTATGAGAAAATGAAGTCCAAAAGTTGAAATTGTATTTTCTTTGATTACACCAAATAACTTATTGATTAAAAGTGAATATAATTGTAAAATAATTAACAGCTGAAAGGATATATAAATCGCTTATTTCTCAACTACTAAATTAATCACAAAATATTTTTGACTGTCTTTTTATCGGTTAAAGTTATGTTATAAGAAAATAGTGAATATTTTCGTAATTTTCTCCCATTTAATAGACAGAATAACTTATTAGTTAAAAAATAATATATTAAAACAGACTGACTGACAATGAAAATAATCGTTACTTGCAGCCTTACTTTTGTTAAGACTCAGTTAATGCTAGTCTGAAACAAACTGTATACCCTTGTGTAGCTCATCTTGAGTAACGAGCAGGGAAGCAAAGGGGAATACACACATCATGTTTATGGAAGATAGATATTTACAGGATGCCTGTTAAGTGCTTACACACAGTATTCACAACTGCAGGAGAGTGTGAATGAATACAAGTCTGTAAACTGTCTCATGACATTAAACAAGTTACTGCCTGCTGTCATATTCACTGCAGGCATCAAGCGCTAAAGTGCCATGCTTGACTTGTGAGGATGAATGTAAAATGGTTTTGTTTGAACCTATTACAGTTGACTGACGGACGCTGGAATGACGAGCTCATCAGGCTTATCTGGAGCTGAAACGTGTTTACGTGGTGGAGCGCTGTTAGACAATCAGTGCTGTATGTGCAGGCCGACTGACGCACGACGGAGCATGTGCCGAGGATTGTGGGAAACAACAAAAAGACTGGATCACGTACAAGAACACTTGCCTTTATGAGGTACCAAAAAGCCAAAGTTTTAAAAGTTCAAAACCACTTTTCTCACCGAAACACCTAAGTCTATCCTTGAAGCTTAACAAATCTGTTTAATGTCTTTTGGATCTTATAAAACATTTGATTAGCCAATTTTTGTATCTCTATGTATGGAGCCAGCAATATTTACATCCAGGTTTACTAGCTTGTTGTCAAAAGTCAAGGTTCACTTATTTAGATTATATAAACTATATAACATTACAAACACACTTATTTAAAGCTAAACTCTAATGTTTCAATACATTTAACCAAGCATGTTGTTTTTGATTCAATCTACAAACTCAACCACATGTTTAAGACTGCAACCGTTTGCCTTGAAGCGTAACTATATGCAGTAGTTCATATGAGGATGTGATTTCTTTTTAGAGACAGGGTTGTTTAAGTGGTTGGTGTGGGTACTAAACTCATGACGCTCTTTACAGCTCCATCACCTTCTCAGTCAGTCATCACCTTCTCTGTTATTACCTGTAATCTCTCAATAGGTGCATGTAGATGTGGCAACGTATAGTTAAAGTGGCGAGTAGGATCATTGGTGTTTCACCTGATCTGACTCGTATTTTTCGTAAAAGAGCCATTTCTAAGGCTCTGGATATTTGACAGTTTCCTCTGTATGGAGAATTTGAGCTGCTACCTCGGCACAGAGATTCAGACTTCAAAAGGCCAGGTCTAATGGGATGGTTATATTATATTTCTCAAGACAATAAGCTATTAAATGCTCATGCTGATCCAACTGATGACACGTTTGTCTGCTTAAGTACCGGGGTTGATGATGATGTTTTTTTAGCTTTGGGTTTCCTGTTGAGGAATTCATGTCTGTGACCCAACGTCTGTTTGTTCTAAGTTTTACCTGTCTGCAAGACAACTGTCCTCTAATGGACTATAAGTTGATCCGATGCATTGTTGAGTTTCACAACAACACTTTTATTAGAAGGAAGCACTGTGACAAATGACCCACGGGGGAACATTTTGACTTCCTGCTGTTCTTGTCAGCTCAAATGATAAATGGGCCAACAGACACATCTCCCACACATGCAGTGTAATTCATTCCTTTATCTCTCATCCTAACACTAAGCAAACTTCAGCCTCAGACCTGACTCACAGTTTAAAACAGACACTTTTAAAGGTGACTCACAGCCTAAACCGAGGGCTCAATGCCTAAATGGTGTGTAAATGTGCCCGTTGAAACTCCCCATGTGAGTGTGTGAATCAACAGGTGTGTGTATCGATTGTGATTTTGGAGAAAAGTAATGTTTTAATATTGTCCCTTTCCCTAATGTACTGTGTTTGTCTCTCACACACTTCCTGTGACAACAATCTAAACATTCCCCTGGATTACACACATCCCTCATTCCCTCTCTCTACATCTTCACCCATGCCTTCTTACTTCCTTCCGATCTTTCTCACAAACTTACGCAAGATCACTCACAATCCTCTCTGTTGATTTATCCCCTCTGCGTCGTATAAACGCTCACATGGTCAGTCAGTGGGTCAGCTAAAGCATGCTGACTCACCCCCAATCCAACAGGAAGAGACTGTTTAACATGTAGAACCACATGTAAGCTATTAACAAGATCTGTGTGTGTGTGTGTGTGTGTGTGTGTGTGTGTGTGTGTGTGTGTGTGTGTGTGTGTGTGTGTGTGTGTGTGTGTGTGTGTGTGTGTGTGTGTGTGTGTGTGTGTGCTGTTGTGGGGGGGTTTACAAAGACACACTGGAGTCTTTCACTACCCGCTGTGTAACAACCACTCTTTGTAGTCACCCTCTTGGAGTGAAACAGGGTAAAGCTGATTGGTATTCAGACCTTTAGGTGAATGGTTTAAGCAAATGTTGCACACTCACCCTCACACTACATATACAGTGTTTGTTTAATGGATTATCAAAATAGTGCCGATTGTTATTTAGTGTGTAGCTCTACCAGGGTTTGTGTTGTCCTGTCTTCAACCATATCTACCATTTTCTTTAGTTTGAGACACAGACTGAAAATGAGGCAACAGAAATAGGAATAATCAATGTAAAAGATTCATTTGTAAGATATAAAAATCATTGTTGTTCATTTTGTTCGGCATTCAGAAGGATTGTTTTCAGTGTCTGATTGTGTGCTGCTACAGTCAAACTGGACTTTAGGCACTGCTATAATGTTAAAACAATAGCAGAGGACACATGTTACAAAAACATGTTCCCCCTCTGTGACATCCCTGCCTCCTCCTACTCCTTTTTCCTTCTCCTCTTGCCATCCCCTCCAGTTTTTCTTTCCTTCTCTTCCCCCATTTATTGCATTCCTGCTCACCAATCCTGCCTCTGTTCTCTCTCGTATCCCCTTCTGTGTTTGTTTGTTTGTTTGTTTGTGTGTGTGTGGATGTGTGTGTGTGGCCACGTAGGGCCCTGGAGTTTGGGGGATTGTATCGCCTCCCTGCCCCACTGTTAACTATGTAGCTACTGGTCACTACGAGAAGATAAAACAGACGGAAAAACAATTTGTTATGAAAACGATACCGGGGCTGGTGTGAAATGTGATCGTTTGTACTTTAGGTGGACTTGATGTGTGTAACCCCCACCTTCCTTTTTCCCTGGAGTGAGCTCAAACTCACTTAGGACCTTTATATATACAAAGCCAGTAATAGAGTGGAAGCTCAATAACAACAATTTAAAAAGGCATCTATCCTTAAAGAAACACTCCCTGCTTTTGTTCTCCCCCTCCTCCAATCCCAACACTTCCTGCCAGCTCACTGTTTGTGTTTCCAACCTAACTCTGTTTGCAGTTGGGTTTATGATATACTGTAAACTGTGAGAATATAGGGTCTTAAGGTTGTATCGCAGTGGTTCCCAACCTTTTTTTTTTATAATTGTACCCCTACTGAGAACCCTATCAGATTAACTCAAGTAACCTCTTCACTAATACTGGGAATCGCAAAACCACGGAGTGTTTCTCTAACAAAGCAAATGTCACATTAACATCGACTGCAAGTATTCCGATCCTTTAATACAAATAAAAGTACAAGCATCTCAGTATGGACACAAAGTAACCATGATGCGAAATGTTAACCTCTATTGTTGTGTTTTACTATTTTAAAATTATTATTATTACTCATTCATCATTTGTAATTAGCATTTTACTCAGTTGGTTGAGTTGGTGTTGATTTGAATTATTCCATACACTTTTGCGTAGTTTATAATATTTTACATACAAAACGTGATGTATCGCTTTGGTATTTTCTGAAATTATCACATGTTTTGCATGTTAAGTGAGAAAAGTAACTAAAGCTGTAGAAGTATCAAGTAGCAGGAAAATGTAAATATTAAGTAAAGTACCTCACATTTCTATTTAAATACAGTACTTGAGTAAAACTACATTCCAACAATGCTAAACCACGCTGCTTAAATAGCTCTAAATATAATCTTGCAAGAAAATAATGAGGGGCTTTTTGGAATTTGACTACTCTTTCCTTGGCTGAATGGACTCTTTTTTTTCGACTGCACGGTTAACCAATAAACATTTAACCAAGCCTTGTTGCCATGGCGTCATATTAAGGCTCGGATCCTCACTATAGCAGCAACTCCCTGATAGACGGACTGAGTGGCTGGATGAATATCTGACACGCTGGCTGGCAGAAATGACTGCTTGTTGTAGCATGTTTAAAGGATTATATGAACGGGAAAATGGCTCATTATGAATTCCCTGAACTCCATGCTGTTTTATTAACAGCAGAAATAGTATGCATCAAACAAAGGAGGGAAATAAAGGGGTAGGAAATAATGATGTTGAATATGTGGATTACGGCTTGAGCAAATATACGGACACAGCAAGAGAAGGAGTGATTTAGCAAAGGGAGGTGAAAGAGAAGGAGTAAATCCCAGAACACATGCTCCATATCTTTTGTCAGTGAAGAGGGTAACCCTCCCTGCTCTCCAGTTACACTGTTGGGGAGCACGTGCTCCACATCTCCCCGTCTAAATGAGCCCAATGTGTCTCCATTAGTGAACCGACTGTAAATTAATCTCTTTGTTGTCTAACAGCCCCGGCAGAGAAGGAATCAGAACAATGAAACCTCTGTGGATAAAAGCGGAAAAATAGCCATCATTATTAGAGATAAATGAGCGATAGGTGACCAAAAATGTGAAATAAATCAATATACCATTTTCACAAGTATAATCTGATACACGACCTGATCTGAGAATAACAAATGATAACAAATCAAGTCTCACAGCACCTATTTGTTGAGCTGTTGGCACACAAAAAAGCAGACTAACAATAAAGATTGAGTGCTTTAAAGCTAGCATAACTGTAATAAATAATGAGTTATTGAATAAGAGATGGATGTGGGTAGAGCTGCAAAAATTTGCTGATCGACAGAAATATAATGATGATCATTCATTTTTTCATGCAAAGGTGCAAGAAAATGTTGTTCAGCCTCTCAAATATTGAGATGTCCTGCTTTCTGTTTCATATCATATTTAAGTGAACATATTTTTCTGGACTGCAAAACCAGACATTTAAAGACATGACCTTGGACTTTGAGTTACTTGATGATCGCATTTTCCCTATTGTATAGACAAAGGATTAATCAATTAATCTAGAAAATGATCGATAATGAAAATATGTGTTGGTTGCAGCCTTAGACCCTAGCCACACGGAGACGGTAACGAAAACGAACCGAATTCAATATCAAAAAAGTCTTCCATCCACACGCAATCTGCACCAGAAACACGTCCGTCCGTTAGAATTTTTTTCCGCCGGTCAACATGTCCGTTAAAGTTTAAATCTTCCAGACAAAAGTGCCAGTCAAAGGTCTTCTTTGTTATTTATTGAGCTTTAAAACAAATGAATAAAGACTCTATATAATAATATAATAATAAAAAACGGAGCCTCTCTTTTCCTCCCCCTCTTCTGACAGCCCAGCAGCTGATCTCTGAGCACGAGAGGTGGGGAGAGGCAGGGCTATTGCTTCAACGTTATTAGGAAATGATCATATAGGGGTAAACATGGAGCCGTTTGCCCCCCCAGAGCGTTTCATTTGCAGATCTACTCACCTTGGGACCCGTTATCGTTATCGCTTTCTGCGTTTCCATGTCGGCCTCGTGTGGCCGAACCGTCTATCTGATAGAGCAACACATTCTCACTCCCAACTCGGCCTATGTTGACGTTATGTCAGGGTCCCTGTCGTCACTTTCCAACGCAAGGGGGGGCCCTTTTGCGTCGAGTTTCAACTATCAGGGAGTCCCATTTACTTGCATAAAGCTCCCTGAACGTTGGTAATAGACGAGTTGGGATCGTGGCGAAATGCTCTCCGCAGATCCATTCTCACAGCGTTTATCAACCTTTTTCTAACTCAATATCAAGCCAAACTTATTGTGTTTACTTCTTTATTTTTAATTGAATAATGTCGGACTTTTGTTGCCGTCAGTTATGGGGAGAGTAGGGGCTCAGAATACTGAAATCTGTATTGTTTCATCGTTGTTATCCTTCTAATGTTGTATTCTTTTCTAAACCGCACACTGTTATTTACTCAACAATAAGATACAATTATCCTTCTGTTTATTTATTTGTTTGATTGTATAATGTCGGACTTTTGGAGTCCCTCATTCGAACACAGGAAGCGTTATTTTCAAAATAAGAGTTCATTTTAATATTATGTTTGATAATATTATTTTTATTAACTAGACCACTGGGTCATGTTAAGACCATCTCTTCTGTCGGTTTGGTGTTACAAATCTAAAAAATATATANGTTCCGGCTAACGTGTACTTTTCACCAGTTTTTCTGCCCTCCCAAAATTGTGGTTTCTTTCCTTTTTTGCGCCAACAACCGGGCTTAAAATTATGTCTTTAACTAGTGACATGAGTGGTCTACACTACAACAAGATTGAACATATTTGACCGTGATTTAATTGTAATACACGTTTCAAAATTATGCCGAAGTAACAACATACTGATACCGGTTTGTAAAAACCATGAATTAATGCTTTGACAAGTCTGCAGACAGACGGCAGGCGAAAAACCTTTTGAAATGCGTGTTTTCTGAATGGAGATCGGCTAAGCTAACGTTGTATATGCTCCGATAGTCCACACTCACAACAACGGCCTACAGACATAAATAAACCAGCGACTGTACTCGCCATGACACAGACAGTCTGTGGTTTGTACTTGTTTAACTTTTGTCTAGTTTCTGAACAGATATGAGGAGCTGTGAGTTCTGAGGGCTAACAGCTAACGGCTGATGTTGGTTTTGTGTTTCGCATTGAAGATGACGTCAAGGCTCTGCCTACACTGCTTTACTATAGTTACTGCCCCAGCTACTAAACTGTAATGGAAATGCAGCATAGCGAGCCTGGCCTACCAAGGCCTAACTATACCGTACTAAGCCGTGCGAGGCCCTGCAGTGGAAATGCGCCATTAATCTCCTCTGTTGGCATAAAAGTCTCTAGTATTTCCGCTACTTTTTTGTTATTATCCAAATGTCACAGGGTATCCCTGCAACTGCCTTTGAAATCTCAATACAAGTCAGACACAATCTTATTTTCACAACAGATTAAAAAGGAGGTATCCGTTTTCCATCCTCAGTGGCTTTGAATAGCATCTGGTTACAGTTAGTTACAGATTGTCAGTGGATAGATTTGGGATTTACAGGTGCGAGTGTGGAGACAGCCTCTGTTGTGCTCTGCAACAACACAACTCCACAAAGCAACAGCCAGACAATCCCATTGTATGTCTGTGTGCGTCAGTAGGGTCAAAGGTCAAGTAGTAGGAGAGTTTTTGGAAGCTTTGCTCAAGTCTAACTCTTTATCCTCTTTAGAATAGCCTAATTTAGTTGTATTATGTGCACATTTTCTTGAATCCTCCTGCCTTTTTGTCTCTTTTAGCCTTCTAGGAACCTTCATACCTGTTAAGTCGTTGTATTGCTAATAGAATATGGGTCAAAGCTAGCTCAGTCGGCATGGGCTTACCAACTCCTGACGGCAACAGCCAGACAAGAGTTGGCGCGGTTCTCCGTGTCGCCCAGGGTTTGATGAGGGACTCTAAAGTTAGCTTCCACTGATACTCAGTCATTACCACAGCCAGGCAGGTCATACGCATGACCAGACCCCCCACTCAGACTCATCAGTCACACCTCATTTATCTCATTTGCCAGCACATCCCCTTCCTGAAGAGAGTATCCCTCCTTTCATTTTACTTAAAACTTTTCAATTAGCATACACCAAAAAAGAGAGTAGGTGTGCAACAATGGTCTTATTGTAGATGAGACAAAGACATAACCTAGGGCTAGGGTGAAATACTTATGATGTCAACTTGCAAAGACAACGATATTGAACAAAGGGATTTTGTTAGTTGAAAAAGAGTATTTGTTAGAAACCGCACTTTGATATTTAAAAAAAACCTTTTTTATTGGTGCCTTTTGTGTTATAGAAGTTATAAAATAATATTGTTTTTTTGTATTTATTTAATTTTAACATTAAGTTGTTGTACTGTACTTAAGCACTAAAGCAGACGGCAGAACTTGTTTAATAGTCGAAATAAATTTGTGCATCCCTAACAAGCACGTGAACATTTTATTTTCGCAAATAATTTTATGAAATTTTAACTTTTTTAAAACCTGATTTGAATAGGAAAAACCGTTCCCAAACAGCTGCTAAACAAGAGTACGGTCTGCCATACTTGATTGGTGAATTCACAGGTGTGCTTTAAAATCTCTTCAGCCAATCAGAAGAGAGAGATCTCTATTCCACGATAAGACAGTAAAGCTGCATCAGCTCTACATTTAGCTACCTGTAGGTGGGGGTGGGGGCTGAAGTTAAACCACGAGGTCTTTAAACATTACAAATGTCTGACATGATGGAGTCTTTGTTTCTTGTCACACTCTTCTTATCTCACGTCTTTCATTACCTCATCGTTTTGCATATGGCCCAGATACTAAAGGCTATAAGAAGCAAGTCTAGGCCAAAAGCAGCCACAAAGGGCCTACATTTAATGTTTATTTAGTAACAGTTTGCCTTAAAAGAGGACAGACAGAGGCTCCAGATCTGATAAACTGAGTTATTACGCTTTACTGTAGAGCTCTATTACTTATAGAGCCCCGGATCGATAGGATCGATCGGTTTGCAGGCCGGTTATTGATAGGGTATTTACCTCACAGTCGTAGAGGTCCGTTAGCTGGTCGATAATCCACTCCTCCAGGTTCAGTCTCTTCCTCAGCTCTTTACGGTCATATTTGACGGTAACGCGTCCCTGCTTCCGAACCGGAATCTCGGGTTCCTCCGCGGTGCCGCCCGGTGTCTGGAAATATACCCGGGGTTGAGGGCTGGTATCAGCCATGGTCACTCGCTTCGGGATACTAGAATCCCCCCCGGAGGTGTGAAGTGTGAAATGGGCGACAGTCAGGAGGCGAAGCGGCTTTTGTTGACGTGCTGGCCTTTTCCTCACTGAAAACAAAACCCCGGCTGATAAATGTGTGACTTGGAATCCCCCGAAGAAACAGCGCTGGACCTGATGCTTTTGTTGTCCAAAGATTGCTCAAAGAGACATTGGCAGGAGCCAGACGTTTCCACAAAACAAACCGGAGCGACCGTTACGGTGAAACGTGAAGAGTAACCGGCTTATTGGGCTATTTACAGCATGCAAACTCTGCTTATATAAAAAGAGAAGAGAGAGGAGCGGAGCTGGCTGAACTCTTCATTCAGTACAAAGAGAAATCACACGCCTCTCTCTCTCTGTCTCTCTCTCTCTCTCTCTCTCTCTCAGCCCCACGAGAGCTGCGTGCGCGCGCTCTCCTTGAGCTCGAGCGCATCCGACGTAGCCCGACTGAAAAAAGAGAAAAGCAAATGTTGATTTTTTCCAACTTTGAATATCAGTTCACTCCCCCTCTTCCTTCTCATGCATTTTACCAAAACTTTCCCATGTGACCCCCTGGAGCCCACTGTAACAGATGACCTTCATGTGCACAGATTTACACTCTTTTTCCCATGGTGCAAAAATAATGGACATGACATGAGCATTCCAAAATTAGACTGTAATGTGAGTTTTTATTTAAAGTTAATTGTTATATTATAGTTGTACTGATACATGTGCTGGTAGTGGTATTTGTATTTCATACATCTACACTTGAATCTGTCTCGATAATTGTTAGTGTGATAACGATTATGGACACGTTTTGATTTAGTTTGTGTGCTCTTACCCTAACTTAAAACAGTTAAGAAGAATTCGAGCATGTTATTTCCTTGCTGTAGGAAAGTCTAATCAATATTTGTGAACATGAGCACAACCCAGAAACCAAAGAAATAAGTTTCAAATGTACTTCCTGTTCAGGATCTGCCCCATAGACAATGAATGGGAGACTGGTTTCATTGACCCACAGATTGTTTGCTAAAGCTAAAAAAAATGTTTTGTCCATTCCCTCAGTTGTAATTCAGAAAGTCTTCATAGTATCCCTGGCTATTCTGTGTTTCCCAATGATTTGTCTGTTGAGCTTTCCAGACTTTATTCAAATAAAATTGTCCTCACTCTAGTTTTTTGCTTTCTTTTTGGATTTAATTTTTTCAAAATGGCTAAGAGTTCATGCTAACTAATATGTTTTAATGTCTTAAAGTTAAACCATATATATCATGCACTGTACAGAGTTTTGAATGTTTCACTTTAAGTTTATCTCCATAGTGAACCTATTCAGAACTTTTCAATCGCCCAACTTTTGACAAACCTTGTGACTCTTTAAATAACCTGTAATTGCTCTCATCATTAAAGGCATGAGCTTTTAGTGCATTGTGCAGCACTTTGTCCTTACACGGTAATTGCACAAAGTGCCGGTTTGGCCTGGGGCATAACAGCTTCAAACTCTTGGTATTTTAATGCTCATTTGACTAATTCACAACAAAAGTGTCCTCTGGAATGTGTGAAATGTATACAGACAAAGATTTCACGCTTAGATTTCACAGTTTATGAATAGAGAGCTTATAATTCACAGTATACAAAAGTGTTATTGTATGTTTTGCAAGATGTCGTTTTATCTCTTTTAAGATTACGCAATTTGAGTGGATAGCAACTGGATTTACTAGTTTGGATTCAGTTGGAAATTAACTTTTACATTGCAAAGATTACAAAAGAAACACTGGAGGTGTTCCATCAACAGGAAACCAGTCCCATTTTTTCACAGTGTGTCCATTGTGTGGTCACAGCAGGGGTCCTACACCCGGCCAGGCTGGTTAATAAAAGAGTTTTAATAATAATAGGAGTGTGAAGTAAAGAGGGAGGCAACTGAGCGAGAGCAGATTCATAATGCCTCTCTCTTTCTATCTCTTCTTTAGAGTGTGTATGTTGGTGTTCACATCTGTCAACATGCTCATATTGGTGTGTGTGATGTGTCGTACCGGCCCATGCAGGCATTTCACAGACAACCATGGCAACAAGACATAAAAAACTGAATTATTCAGTGAGCTTGTCTGAAACTTACAGTTGGGTAAGCACAGTTGGACACACACACACACACACACACACACACACACACACACACACACACACACACACACACACACACACACACACACACACACACACACACACACACACACACACACATACAGTAACGTAAACATTCACATAGCAAAGACATGCAGTCACTCTCACACACGATCCTTTGCACAAACCAAATGTGTCACCAGGTTATAGAGTAAAACTTTTTTTTTTCTTTGATATTTGAGTCTTTCCACTACATGTCAGACAGACACTGCAGAAGAAGTCAGTATGATGTACGCATGCAACATTAAAACTGTTGTGGCCATGAGGAGAGTGAAAGAGGAACCATGCACGGTATGATGCATATGTGTGAGAAAATGTAATGAGCTCAAATAATCTTACTAAGAAGCTCAAGCTTGCAAACAGCCAGAAAACGGATCTTATTAGATTGCATATCCCTAAGCTTAAGCACCGTGAGAGACCTATACATCACACAGGTTGGATATTATACTGTACTGCATTGGACTATAAGATTGTCACAAATATCCTCCCCGGAATCATTTTTTTGAACTAAAAATAATGGCATCCTGTTTTCACTTGACTTTAAGCTGCACACATTTATATTGCATACCAGATATAGATCTTTTTAAGTGAACATCCGTTTTAGGAAAAAACAATCTTAAATAATTAAACACAAATAAATCGTAATGTCCTCCTGAATGAATTATAAATAAACAAAAAGCAACATTGTGTGAGTCTGAAGGAAAATCTATTAGTAAAGTAAGCCCTACATAGACATATAGGGTAAGTACATAAGCGGAAGAGACTTATTTTCTTCTAAGATCGCTTCCATGGAGCAGCTAGAGCAATATGAATACATCCTCAGGAGTTGAGGAAGTCATCCTCCCATAGGGGGGAGCTGTTCCCTCTCATGTCATCACTGGGAGAAACTACCTAGGCCTACTACCTGCAACACTTTTTATCCACCTTGTTTCTTGCCAATGCATTTTCTTTTGAATAAATTAGAATCCGGTTACATGTTGTTTATGATTATAGGCAAAAAATAAATGTCCTTTGTCCTTTTTCCATAAGGAGGTCAGAGGTCAAAGTCTAATAACCTCTGAAAACCAATTAACCAACATCAAAAATAAAAATACATTTAAAATATAATAATAATCAACAGCAAAACATTACAAAATCAAAAGCAAGAACACATATAGTATAGCAGATGAGGGGGACAAGGAAATGAAGCCAACAGATTGCTAAACAAAATGAAAGAGGTGTAAAAAAGGATTTATGACACAAGGTATTGTTTAAATTATTTGACATATAACCTATTCGATAAATACACAAGCATATGACGTCAGCATTAATTGAAAAAAAGTGAAATCCAAGACTGTATTTTATTATGTTGTATATTATGGTTTCCATTTTATTCACTCTCATTATTTCAGGGTGTAGATTTAAACAATGTTCCTTTAATTGTGTGCTAGACTAGAGTCTTGCTTTAGTTTATACCATTGATTGACCCTGATTCCCTTAAGAAGAGATCCACTTTCTCACTGTTGTGCAATCCAGCTAGCACCATACTCCACTCAGCCACTAGATGGCAGTATAGGAGTATATTGCAGACATGTGACAATGATAAGGAATACAAATCATGCTTTCAGTTCCCTTTTGTGGAGCATTTTTGGGCTGCAGGGGGGAGTACTAACAGCTGGATATAAACTCATTTGGACAGAGTGAACTGATGAATGGAGCTATGAGGAAATAAGTGCATCATATCCATCTGCAAGTCTATGAAAAACCTCTTCTGAGGAAACCGTTATCAGCACATTTGATATCTATGGTCGACACTAACCTTGCATTGTCATGGAGACGGATGAGTTCAGTCTGCTGTGAACTGTCAGAGTCTCTGAAGGCCAAAAATCTCAGCAGTAATCTGATCAAGTTTGTATTGCTACTGTTGACTGAGTCAGGCCTTTTTTTATTAAAGCCAGTGTGTGTACTGTACATGTGTGTGTTTCTGTGTGTGTGTCAAGGGAGGGGGCAGTGTGTGGTGACACAGTGAATATGCCTGTGTGTCTTTATACAATGTGTCTTTGTGAGTCCTTGGCTCTGCGTTGGAGAGAAAGAGCTTTCTGTTCGGGGGTCTTCCCTTTCTCCCCAACATCTTGTCTCTCACTTTGTTCCTTTTTAACCTTTTTCATTAACTGTTGCTTTTTTGATTAACACCCCTTTATTCTTTCTTTTTATTGTCTTTCTTTCTGTATGTGTTACAGAGAAAATAATGACTTCCTCTGTAAATACCTAAACATGATTAGATCTCATATTCGCTCCAGTCACATTTCCAATGAATATAAACAATCTGTCCCTTTTGCTCATTTCCTTCCCCTCACATCCTCTTCTGTTTTGTGCCTATTTCATAAAATGGTCCTTTCTTTTTGCTCTCTGTACTTTATCTCAGTCTTTTGTGTTCCTCTGACGGGGGCTTTTTGAGGACACTGCAGCTGTTTAATGGCAACGAGTCTGATAGACCATTGGCACTCAATGGCATAACATAGGATTCTTCTTCTCAATTCCATTACACAAATGTCATGCAAATCCATTGATAGAAAGTACAGATTCTCCACAGTGAAGTGAAAACGTTGACATGATGGTGGTTAGAAACTCAGAGAATCACCAACATCATAAGGGTTCATCCTCTGGGGATCATGGATAGTGTACCACATTTCATTGCAACCTATGCTTAGTGGTGAAGAAATGTTACTTCAAAATGTCTCTTGGTTGTTCAAGAGGAGTAGTAAGAATATCAGATATTTAGTGGACTGACTGACAGATATGAAAACCACATACAAAATGACAAACTTCTAATATGGACACAGTTCTTGTACATTATATCCGGTTACACAGCACTTTTTTCAGAGCAGAGCCGAAGCAACCTCACCAAAAACATATTTCTGGGTACAGTCAGAAAATCACTGAAAGTAGTACAATGAAAATGAAACTGAGTGGGAATGAAAAGGGAAAAAACATCCTGCTCGTCTGAGTGTACTTTAGAGTGCAAAATGTTCCTTATTCTATGTTTATTCAGATGAGTACACTGTCAGATAATCCAAACTGAGCTGGACACCTGTTGGAATGAGTAGCAGTAAATGAGAAAAACCCAGAAGAGGAAGAGAAAGGCTACGAAATAGAGACCTTAAGAGGGAATCGAATGGTAAAAAGGGAGAAAGAGGGGTGAGGGGAGCTCTCTATTGACACCACAGGTGCCTGCACTTCAAATGCAGCGAAAAAATAAGTTAATTTGTGTGGATGAGACAGGAGAGATACTGTGTGTGCGTGTATTTTATTATGCACGCAGAGAAACACAATACCCCTGCTTATGCATGTGTGCTGTGCTGTTGAAAGAATGCATTTGCATGTGTCCACCTTTTATTCGTTTGTTGTCATTTGAGAGGTTGTGTGTGTGTGTGTGTGTGTGTGTGTGTGTGTGTGTGTGTGTGTGTGTGTGTGTGTGTGTGGTGGTTCAGATTAATCAACAAGTCTAACCTGGACTCAGTTACGGCTCTGACTTAGACACACGCCGCTCAGGTGCACACACACACACACACACACACACACACACACACACACACACGCACACGCACACACACAATCTGTCTAGCTGCTGAATTTTTAAACAATGTGTCTCCTGCTGGATGCGTGCACCTCCTCAGGGTCATGTAACTATGACACCAGCTCTTTCTAGACACGGATATGCAATTTTCATTCCATGATAGATTAATATCGGATGATTCCTGTGGATTTTCTTTGAATTTCCTCTTCCTCGCTGTGGTTTTTAGAAACACCAGGCAGTCAGTCAGCAGGCAGCAGCATAGCAGACATTCCTGCCGGGTGTAGTTAGGGAGTTGGAGAATGGCAACGTTGGCCAAAAAATCTGTTAGGGTTTTTTTTTTTTTTTGAACTTGTAATGTTGCCTGGCAGCGGGATTTGGACGGGTCGGACTGTAACTGTGCCTTCCTTCTTGTTCACACGCTTCTTTAAAACATGAGACGCTGCAACTGATCAGGAAGAGGAAAGTAACCTGGTGACTTCCAGCGGCTTCAATTACCTCCCTACAAAATCCACCCAAAACTATATTTCCTATTAATTTGATGCAGATAATACTATTGTTTAAAAATGACCTTCATGTGTTTTTCCAATATGCAGTTCCATGACTTAATAATATCATTGGTTGCATGAGTAATCCGTATCAGTCAACAGCAAGATGAATGATTTAAAGCAGAGTTATTTATATGATCAAAACTTTGAAATCCTGTAGACAGTAAGCAGGAAATTACTCTATTTCTACAGGCATGTTTTGGGGTCTTTGTACCAGTTTTATTTATCCTTTTTTGAATTGCCGGTATTTGACATCTCACGTTTCTAATAACTAACAGATTGAGAGTTAACATGCAGCATATTAAGGAGCATTAAGAGTGCTTTAATCTTGAATTGACCCTTAAATAGCAAGTAGTAGCTTTACACTTAGCGAACAGACATGACAGTGATAGTGATCTTTTAAAAAAACAGCATTGTTTCCTTGTTACCCGTCGTCGAAGGCCTAACATAGAAACTATCTTAAAGAAAACAAAGAACTGCTTACACTTTATTTTAGATGTTTAGATGCCTGGAGATGTGAATGGATCTAGTTATATGTGGATGTATACTCTTACAATAAACTTGGATTATTTTTGTATTCAGCACTGTGCTATAGAATGCCAAAACCCTCAAGTTTCATACCTATACTGCTGAAAGTGTGTTAATAAAGTGCTCATTAAAGGGGCAATTTAAATATTCAATACATAAGATTTGCATAATTTCCTCTGTAAAGAAGGCTTTTCCAAAGTTTAGAAAAAAATGTCATCTTCGTGGTTATTACAAAGTGGCCAAAAACACATTTACAATGGCAATTGAGAGATTGTAAACCTCCGCTAAGGCCATTTCTATAATTAAATAGAAAAGCGTGCATGATACGGAAACGTAATTCTGGGCCCATGCTACACCTTTCCACAAAGTTTCGTAAAACTCAGACCTATTATTTTTCTGTAATCCTGCAGTCAAACAAAGTGCAGATAACTTAAATTGAAAGGTTTAATGAAAGACATTTGAGAGTTGCATTGTGGGACATGTAGGAATTTTGGAGCTAGGGACCAAAAGTCAGGATATCTAAACCTTTGCTAATATCGACTATCTTCTTTTAATCTGACTGAAAATCTGAAAATTGTACAAATTGTATTCAAGTACAATACTAAATTCCCAGAGAACACCTTAAAATTGCAATTTTTTTTGATATTTCAGTAGTAATGAAGTGAAAATTAAACGTTAGCAAACATTAAGCAAATAGAAAGTGAAAATCATTATCATGCAATTGTCATGTTCATGTTAGTATATTCATACTGTACATTTTAGGAGACAGGAACTTGGATTAAAACACACCCCTTTTTTACTTAAATTGTGACTCCCCCCCTCTCTCATTCCTCATTCACTCAGTGCTATCTGACGCTGTCCTCTCTCTCTCCTCTCTGGAATCTTCCCCTTTTTTTCCACAGAAAACATGCAGGGAGGAGAGGAGGAGGAGAAAAGAAGAAACTCGTCGGAGGCGACAAGAGAGAGAGGAAGCAGAGAAAGTTAGAGGAGCGAGAGGAGAGGGGTCGAGCAGATGGGAGGAAGGAAGGAAAGGATCTCTCTGCGGGCTCAAGTGCGCGATTAAAGGATTGTGCGTAAATAAACAAATGAATCAAAGCCTATAATACAATAAAAAAAGGGGGAGTTGTATGCGCGCCAACGCGTTGCGTGGACGCGGACAAGACAGCGCGCTGAAACAAGTCCTGTGTTTCTCTCTGGATTTTACTCCTCATGTTCCTCAAAGTCTCGCTGCTGTGTAGTAACTTTTCGGTTTGAAAATCTCCCCCCCCCCTCACCCTGTCGGTTCACTCTCTCCCCGGAAAAGAAGCTCCGGGGTGGAAGTTGGAGGAAGGAAGCGCGGTGTTTTGTTCCTTCCGAGGAGTCCAGCTCGCCTTAGCCGGGGTTTAGGCGTTGGCAACCGGCAGGGAATACCTTGCCATGGCCGGGGCCAAGCCGGGAGTCCACGCGCTGCAACTCATGCCCATGTCCGTCCACGAAATGCTGAAGAAGGGGGGGAAGTTCATCAAATGGGACGAGGTGAGACATGAAATGTTTGTTTTCCTCAAAGTTTAATACACGTGTCGCCTCGCGAGTGAAACAAAACATGTTTCTCAGTCAAGAAGGGCAACTAAAAAAAGACAAGAGACAGACACCGTGAGACATGACAGCTTTTTGACAGAATGCACACTGTTGTGAAGTGGGCACGAGACTGGTGCGTGTGTGTTTGTGAGTATTTGGAGTGCAGGTGTGCCTCATAAACAAACAAAAAAACCTATACACCTTTTTATATGTATGAGTGTGTTTTAATCAGATATTGTAGTAGAAAACTCCCCTGTAGTTGCCAGCTGTCTGTTGTGTTGAATTGTTGTCAAACCGGTTTTTCTCGGGCTCATGTTCAGTTCAGACGCCCTCATGCATCCTCCTTTCCCCTCCTGTGTCCTTCTCTTTCTGTACTCCCCCCTTATCCCCAGAGGATAAGAGGAGAAAGCACCTGCTTGTAGAAGTTACCTCCATTTGAGAGTGCACCTAGAGCTCTGAAATGTCCCCTTTTTAAAAACGTTCCATGTGTGTTCTGTTTTTGTTTTCCATGAGTCTCTAAATCACGTCATTAGAAGTTTTCTTTATTTGTTCGGCTCTATTTTTCCTTAGTTCTGTAGCGGAGAACTACATACATGATTAGCAGCTTGTCTGGCAGTCCTAACATGTGCCTGCACCGTGTCATTGACCATAATAATTTGTGTGTGTGTGTCAGTCAATGATTAACTAAGTTGCTGACTGATCTGACTCGAACTGTAGCCCTGTGTCTTCCAACAGTGGCATGCAGGAGTTTGTGTGTGTGTGTGGTTTGTCGTCCAAATGTATTTATTAGGCTTAAACCTCTTGATATGTAACCTTTCACCATCACATATAATTATCAAAATGGCAACTTTTCATCAGACAAACAACTCAAACCACTTGAATTAAACAAAAGTTATGACCACAATTTGGCCATAAATAGATATGTAGGTTTTAACAGTGTGAGCTTCGTTCAGCAGTTCATCTCAAAGGAAGAAGACTGGGCGTGTTTAAACATATCAGGTTATGAAATGAGTGCAATTTATTCTAATCTGCTGTCAAAAGTGTCCAATTGCTGAGCTCCAGCACGGGAACGCATGGTGGAAAATCAAGTGTGTTTATTGCGCTTCCTTACCAATAAATACGTGTCACTGTACTAAATTGTAAAGTGTGACGTTTGATTTAGCTTATATCTCATAAATAAAGCAGTGTATCTTTGATCCCGTCCATGCCACACAAACTGTAACTTATGAATGTGTGTGATTGTGCGTGGATCCTCAAATATTAATCAGTTAAAGTGAATTGTCCAAAAAGGTTGTTATCAAAGGTGTTGTCATAGCCTACCTTGCAAATAGAAGGTCAGGTGTGGTGTATCATGCACACACGCAAAACAAAGTGTTATGTATAAAAACGTACTTTTTTTACTCTCTTGAAAAAATACCCTCATATATGACCGTTTTCATGCTTTCTTCCAGCATGATATAAAAAAATATCTTATCAAAGGGAATATATTTGGATTTTGAACTGATAAAATAGGACATTTAAAAAAATACTTTGGATTTTAAGAAATCCGTTGGTCATTTTTCACAATCGTCCAACATTTTGTTGGCTAAAAGAGTTATCTGGAAATAAATGACAGACAAATTGAGACTAAAGATAATAGGGAGCCCTAAAACCCAGCTATCAGCAGCAGAGCGTGACACACACTGTCATCATGACGTGATGTGTTTGTGTCTGGCTTCAAAATAAGGGTCTTGCATACCACGTGCTTTTGATTTCCTTTCCCTCTCTTTCTCACACACACTGACTCTCTCTCATTGGGAATTCCCAGGAAATGGTTATGCTGGTGAGAAAGTGTGTGAACACTCCAAAACATAAGCATGTTTTCTCCCTGTGTGTCTTTACCCCATTGAAATCAACATCTGAATTATGGAAAATATTTAGTTTTGGAGACGACACATCTGGGAGAGGAGGGATGTGGCTGAGATGAGAGAGAAGGAGAAATTAGAACTGTCAGTTTTCCAAAATAATGAAATCAAACAGGAATGCTTTGTATTCAAAGCCAAATGTCCTTGTGTTTTGTCCCAGAAGGTTGTTTTTTTCAGATTTTCAACCGAATGCATCATGTAAATGCTTTATTAGGTAAAAATAAAATCAGAAATTCTGTATTGGATCACTCCAAAGTTGCTCCATCACACTTAAGCATACCATAGTCTCAAACATGAGAACTTTTAAGAACTTATTGCTGTTATACTGATGAATATTGTATGAACTCTTATTTCATCTGGAAGTCTCTTGAGATGTCCATCTGTTTTATGAGAGAGAACTGCCACAAACAGCGGTGCAGTGCTAAAAGATTCACGTGAAAATTGATTTACAACTTTCTCACACAGCAAAGGCATATAGTATATTATTATAGGGCCCGCGGGGCATAAAGGAGAGAGTTAACTATTAAACGCAGTCGAATTAGTCGCTAAACTTTTTCTTAATATGCCATTCAAATGCCTGGTGTGAAGGCAGTGTTTCTGAATCATGTAAGTTATTCCAAAACCAAGGTACTTTCTTTTACAAGTTCAGAACACTGGGGGGGAATCATAAGGTCATCCATATCAAGCTAAGCATGACTCAATCTAAACAAAGAGAAATCTCCCCAACTGTGCTTCAGAAATAATAAAACCACAGGGAGATTAATTCATTAAGGTTAATATTTGAGATGTATAGATTACTTGGACATATTATAAATCTAATAAAACGTAGTGTGGCGGTGCACATGGTGTATTTTAGCGTCTGTCTGTGCTTTAACAGGGAAGTTGACCAATGGGCCAAACTTGGTGTTCTCCTTTAAGGACTTAGCAAAGTGAGAAAAGAACGAGGACACACATACAGAGAAAGTGCCCGAGGGCAGTCCCGTTTGTTTATATGAAAACCCCACTTTTGACCCCATCCCTCACATTTCACCCCCTTCCTCATCACCGTGTCCTCCCCCCTATTACTTCTTCATCTTCTGTCTCTTTTCGTTACATCTCTTTTTCCTTCTTCACTTTTCAATCATGCACTGATCTGTCGCTGAGCTGCTGCTGTAGGCCATCATGACACACACTGACTCATGCAGGGGGGGAGGAGGGGGCGGGGGAGGAATGCACTACAAACTGACCGTCTTTCTTCAGTGTTTCAGCGTGTGTGCTCACATGTGTGTGTGTGGCTGTTTTGTTCTGGGTGTGTGTCTCACTTTGAATGACTTCCTGTTCAAGCTTGTTTTAAGGCTCCGGAGCCAAACCGTTTTCCTACCCTCTCTCCTTCTCTCCTTCCCTCCCTCCCCCTGCTCCGTCTCCGCCCTCTGCAGCCCGGCCGCAATTCAATTTAGATGAACTCCAACTGGAATTCAGTTAAAATTCCTTCCAAACAACCAATTAAACACAAAGAGACAGACAGATTGTCTACAGAGCAGCTCTGCTCTCTGTCAGAGTGGAGGGCACAAAAGTCAAAAGAATCTTCTTTACACCTTGCAGAGTTTTCAGCATTTGTTCAGCTGGATTATATTTGCACCTGTGTTCAAATACACTTCCACTATGCAACTTCCCTGTACATAATGTGCATTTGCATGCTTTCAAATATGCACTTAATAGGCACCCTTTGTAAAAGAAGAATTTGACCCGCGTCACAAAAACTAGTTTATTCTTCTTTGTTCAGAACCACATGGGAAAAGAGCAGTTTTTTTGGATTTGATTTGTTTATGTTCACATGGCACAAATAAAAGCGAACCACGGATTACAAAGCTTATATCAAATGGAATCAATAGTAGCTCATTAGCTCGACAATAATTTTGTGACGGTTTTGGCTCCAGCTAAAAATAACTGTAACTTGAGCGAAGCATGATGCACCATAAGATGTTTAATTTTGAAGCTGTTTCCTGCTAATTGTTTGGGGTTGTTCAGTCCGACCGCACCTCAGTTCCCTGAGAGGAGCGTAGAGCGATAATCTTGGCAACAGTTGAGGACAGTAAAGACATGTTAATGCTGCTGTTGTCCTCAGTGTTTATCATTACTCTGTTGCCAAACCAAACGGAGTGCAGACGCTCATCCTCCATTCATAAATGTCCTGACCTGGCATTTTTTAGATCTAATGTTTTCACCATCCACATCTAGTTTGAAGATACTCTTAAGGGCCCTCATGCTGCATTTTGAGTGATCCACGCACAACAGGGTTATTTTCATTATCCGTAACTCTTAACTGTATCAACTTGAAACATTGGAAACGGAAAAACCTGAACAGGCAGAATGCAATTAGCATTGTCAGAAAGACTTGGCTAGAATAAATTAACTGAAATGCTTAATGTTATTGACTGAAACTAGACTCAAATTCTATGGCGTTCTTGGACTAACATCTGACTTAAATGCCCGTATTCAATTAAAACATGAAAAACAGGATTAGGTTTAATAAATATGGACACAGGACAAAAAATTTGTGAAAATCAGAGCTGACTTTAAATCATTTATTCCTATAGTTAGTTGAAATTAACCAAATATGTAGTAAATTGTGGTTTGGATGATCATCAGTGAGTCAGACTTAATTGAATGTGTGCCAAGCTATGCTACGAACGCTTCTTCAGGTATTAAAAACAGTCGATTTATGGAAATGTATGTTTGTTTTCTAACTGAGACCAAGACCAACCCCACTCTTACGTCTGTATGGTAAACACGAAGTGGCAGCCAGTTAGCGTAGCTTAGCATAAAGCACTAGTTAAAGGCTCAGTTCTAAAGCAAACTCACACCCAGATTCCTTAGATTCATAGAGAAATGATTAGGTTAAATCAGTCCCTGCAAACATTACAACTATTCACTTAAAAAAATACCAGCTGTTTCCGGTCTTTATGCTTTTAAGCTAACAATGTGGTTACAATCTTCTGATGTAACACTCAAAGCCAATTAGAGGACTTCTGCTCGTTTGAGGGCGCCATTGTTGACCTCAGAACCAGTTTAATGTTTCCTGGAAATCCTTTCAATGGTGACCTATGTTTTAGCTAATTATTATTTTCTTTTTCTTGGCATAGCTTATTTTCCTGTTGTTCTAAGACTAAGATATTGCAGGCCTGTAGTGCTGCGATGAAGATTTTGGATATTTACTTTTCTTTTGATTCTAACCCGTTTTTCAAACTCTCACCCTGGTATAGATTCTTCCTGAACGCTTTCTTCCTAGTCATGTTGGGACTTGCTGTGCAGCACTTTTTATCGTCTTGTTTTTTTCTTCCTGTTTGGCTTTTTGGTTTCTTAGTTATACTGTAACGCCATGGAATGTTTTTATGATGCCACAGCCCTGATAAAAAGCAGCCTTGAACAATCATTGCCCTCTTTAAAAAAGATAAATAAGGATATTTTCCAAAGCAACCCTGCAGAGTGGTGAAAGTCATAATACAAGTGCAGATGGATTTATAGCTGCTTGGAAAGCATTTTACCTGAGATGTGACAGCCTATATGTCATACCGTATGAAAATGTCTCTATTTTGGAAGCAAATCTCTCCTGTAAGCAGAGGTGCTTGCTTTGTCATCGTGACCATATGGGAAAACACAATGGGCTCCAACTCTGTGTATCAGTATCAGAAATTCTTGGTTTAGCAGCAGATAGACGATTGAAAGCCATTATGAGTGAGTGAAGGGGTGAATGTTTAGGAAACGCAGGCTTGTGTGAAGGTCTGACAGCGAGCCGAGAAACGCTGCTGACATCCTGACAGAGGGGTGAGAAATGAGGATGGATGTACGGATGGGGGGAGAGGTGGAAGGTCAACCACAGCCACATGTGAAGTGTGGGACTGCTCCATCTCTCTAGTCTCACTCGTGTTCCTGGATCTTATATGTGAACTCTTCACCATTCATTCTTCTTTCTCTTCCTCCTTCTACTGGTTTCGGTTAGATTCTTTATTATTCCTTGAGTTTTGTTTCCCCCTCTGTGCTCGTCTTCAGTTTGGATCTCTGTCTGGTCTTTTTTATTGAACCCTACTTGGGTTAAAAGGATGGTGTGGATGTTTGAAGGGTCAACAGTTAGTTAAATGGTCCTCAACATATCCAATTGTAGGCATGTAATGGGTGGTTTTGAATGAGGTCAGAGTAGATAATAACAAAGATAAGAAGAAAAACAAGAAACTACATCAAATAAATGGTTAAAGTTATTCAGCAGTGCATGCGTTATTTTTGGTTCTTTTATAATCAGTAAGATAGGGGTCTTTTTTTGGCTTATGACATTTTTGTTAAGTCTACATTTTCAATGCATTTTATGTTTACTTAATGTGCTAACACAACTTTCTTAAAGCGTTTTCATTTGTTCGCAAGCTTTTTTCAGAACATTTTATTAAAATTATACTTTGAAAAGGAACTAAATCCGCCATGGAAGTGTCCCCAATGTTAATGGCACACATGGAGGGTTATATGTACAGTATATGTGATTTATTTTGTATGGTAGATTATAGTTGGAGAAACACCAGCAGGAAGCTACGCTATGTGCTGTTGTTGGTGGAGGCAGTAGCAACAATAAACTTCTAATTTCTGACTAAGTTTTTGAACTAGTTCAGATTCTGCGTAACCCGACCCACATCCCCGGTGCCCTCTCACACCACCTCAGCTGTGACGAGGACTCTGATGCAGAGAATTTGATCCTCCTAATGGGGGGGGAAATCCGAAATAAAATCTTGCCACTTTATTTAACTCGGTGCAACCTGTATACACTGGGGTATTGTTCGGTAGTTAGAACATGGCACTAGCACCTGCGGGGTTAGCGGTTCATTTCCTGAGTGGATGTTGGATCAGATGAAGGTTAAATGACCCCTGTGGAGAAATGAGGTGTTACAGCAGCTATGAGAGCACTGAGGGCCGATTCACAAAATATATTGCGCGGTGCAAACGCGCCCATAAAGAAATAATGAGTTTATTTCTTTATATGTGCGCAGTAGACGTATTGAAAATTGTGTTGGTTGGTTGATTTCTCATGAACAATTTCTGCAAAGATACTGTGTTTTCTGTGCCATAAAATCTATCTGATATGAGCAAATATTTGCATATTACCCAATTTCCATATGTGCAAATAGCAGGGGAGCAGAAAAACGGCATTTGTTTGACAGTTCAGTTAGAGTTGTATCCCACCCCTTGCAAAGTTTTGAGTAAAACATGATTTATTCAGTCTTATGTGTGCAGGTTTAGCAGCTACAAAAGCCACGCAATCCTTTTGTGAATTTGCGGCTCTCAGTCCTAGCGTCCCCTCAAATACCAGACACGTTTACGCTTGCAGTATTAATGCTGTTTTGATAAATACATCTACTACATGCTATCTAGCGATCTACTAAACATTAACTCTCCTGACCTTCTTTCTGTTTTATATTCTATAGCTTGGCCTCCCTCTTTCTCGCCTCTCTGGAGTCCAAAGGTTACCTACTGTCATCAACTTTTACCATGTTGCCAAAGCAGCAGCTCAAACACACTAAGTGCACACTGGCCCTGTTTCTCACTCCACACACACACACACACACACACACACACACACGGAAGACCAAAGGTGCACTTGGAGCAGCCACTTTTTGATCAGTTTCTCTCCCTAATGGCTTTCTCCTGACTCACATTATACAACAAACACACATTAATTTACAGCGAGGTCGGCGTGTAGGAAGAGAGCCATGTGTGTTTTTCTACATGTGTATGCTCTAAGTTAATAGGTTGTGATTTTTCAAGAGGGGCTCATTAGCTGCTGTCTGTCCGTGTTAGGCCCCCTCCTCAGAGGGTTGTCCATTCACTGTGTGTGTGTGTTGGACATTATGTCCAGGTAATGAAGGTGTTTTTTTTCGGAAGGGTCAGGGCATCCGGAGAAAGAGACGTGGCATTAAATCAATTAGGGAGGGAATACGAATTCAAAGTGTTGGGGAGAGGGTGAACTGGAGGATGATTGACATGCATAGAGAAAGGAAAACATGAAAGGAAGGAAATGAGGCGAGACTTCAGAAGGTTTCTACATATGGCCGTTAATTAGGGAGGGGGTGAGTTTTTATTATAACCCTACCACCCCCTCTCAGCACCACAGGGTGCATGTT
>NW_011346607.1:253000-257666 GCF_000735185.1 Notothenia coriiceps | reverse complement strand
ACTACCCCTAGTGGAAACGCAACAAAAAACGGGCCGGGTTTGGCACGGCACGCTTGCACCGTGCTACGCGCTGCAGTGGAAATGCGCCATAAGTGGCCTAGTGAGGATTTTAGAGTCAATGTGCTTATTGTTTGCCAACGATTAATTTATATGCCATGGATTAAAACTGCCAGCTTGTACAGGCAATTTCAAATTTTAGAAGCGCTGTTGTCGCAACACCGGAGACTGAAATTGTTTCTAGAAAAAACCGACAAATCCTACCACAACGAGCTGCCACATACCCGAGCGTAGCACCATATTGACCGGGGCCACCAACTCCTCGCTCAACCCGCACGAATACCGCTCGATCAACATTACTGACGGGGATACATGTAATGATATCTCTATCGCACAGTCAGCGTTGTCCAGAAGAATACATCAATACACATGTAACTCCCACCTCCGAGAAATTATTCTGCGCTTACTATCTCTTAGTTCGATAGAGACAGATCGTGTGTGAATATCGTAGAACTATGGCAGTATATAAAATAACCGTTACTGATAGAAATATATATGTGGATGTTCACGTGTATTGTATGTGACTCCAGTGAGGAGAAAAGAGAGGGAGAGGACTGTCCGGGCAGTCCATAAAAGCAACATAGTCGCTTACTAGCATATCCGGCATTAGTCGTTCTCCTCGCACGAAACGCGGGGTTGTTTTTCTCGAGTACGCAGGCCGTCTAATGATGTGTGGAACTAATTGGCACATACGCAATAGGACGCAAAGGACAGCCGGAGGCACACCGGCTTGGTAGTATAGCTTGTGATATCCCGGCCTATCGTCTGGCATAGCATGTCGAGGCACACCTTGACGTCTGGAATCTACGTGCACTTGTGTTTCTTTTGTTTTTTGGCTCGTATCACTCTTGCTAGCTATCTTAGTTCTCTTTCTATGTCACTAAATAGTGGGCACTTAGGAGGTATGTGACAAACGTATTGANAAGACTTTGATTAAACTTTTGTTTCTTTTGTTTGTTTCTTACGCCTCCTGTAGCACTTTGGGGTTGCTTTTAGCAATGAAAGGTGCTTTACAAATACAATTTATTATTATTACTTTCTTAAACTAAATTGTAACAGCATTACAAACCCTTGTATATACATTAATAGGAAGTAATCAACAGGTATTTTAAATTGTATTTGTAAAGCACCTTTCATTGCTAAAAGCAACCCCAAAGTGCTACAGGAGGCGTAAGAAACAAACAAAAGAAACAAAAGTTTAATCAAAGTCTTTTTTTAAAAGAAAAGTTTTTAGGCCTTTCTTGAAGGCGTCAGTCCTCAGGTGGTCTGGGAGGGAATTCCACAGGTGAGGAGCCGCTGCACAGAAGGCCCGATCCCCCATTGAGCGGAGTTTGGTCCTGGGGGGGGCGAAACAGATGGTTTGTTGTGGAACGGAGGTTGCGTGTGGAGGTTTGTGATGTGAGAAGTTCCTTCAGGTATGGAGGAACGTTCCCGTGGATGCACTGATGGGTCAGTAGTGCGATCTTGTATTCGATCCTGAATGAGACAGGAAGCCAGTGGAGGGAATGAAGGACGGGTGTGATGTGGTTGTACTTTCTCACCCTCATCAGGATCCTATTGGCACTGTTCTGTACGTATTGGAGCTTCTGAAGGCTCCAGCTAGGAGTCCTGATGAGGAGAGCTTTGCAATAGTCAAGCCTTGAGGAAACGAAGGCATGGACCAGTTGTTCAGCATCTGACAGGGAGAGTGTGTCACGGAGTTTTGCAATGTTCCTGAGGTGGTAGAAGGAGGTTTTGCACAGGTCTTTGATGTGGGTGTCAAAGGTCAGATATCGGTCAAATCTTACACCCAGGTTGGTAACTGATGTGGAGAGGGGTAAGTTTTGGCCAGAAAAGGTGATGATGAAAGTCTTAAGTATTGTATTTGCATTCCAAAGCAGTACATTAACTTTTAAGTTTATAAATGTATTTTGTAATCTAACAACGGACATGTTTATGAAGCTATTGTTAACACATTATAATGTTAAGCATCTTTTAAGGACTTACCTTTTAACTAATGCTTACAACAATGACCTTAGAAAAATACCATTACCTTTTTAAGTGTTTAATGATAGTTAAGAAATAAAAAGTAGCAAATTCTTGGAGCTGAAATAAGAACTTATTTGACATTTAATTTCATTTAGACACTCAATTGATGCTAAGACTAACCAAATGAAAGAATCAAGCGAGGAAATGTGTGAATACACATGAAAAGGTTGAAAGATATCCATATAGAAAGAGATAAAAGACAGAGTGTGTCAGAAATGCGTGTCATGGCGAACGGCAGCACTAAAGAGTAACTGCAGGTATATAAACTGAGCAGACATAACATTCAAACATATCTGACCACAGTGTGTGTTCAGCTCTGTGTGTGGCCTGCAGGGAATATGCAGCTGTTGAAATATAATGTCACATCAGCCTATAGATCACATTTCCATACATGTGTGTATGTAGAGAAGATTGAAATAGTGACAGGGTAAAGAGGGGGTTTCATAACTGCAGCATCACCACAGCTACCATAACACATGATATACTGTAGGGCTGAACCTAACGTCTCAAGCTTCTATTAAGGCTTTCAAATGTCTGTCGTTATATTTTATGATGAGCAGATGACGTTTATGATGTTATTGTGGGTCTAAAAATGTAATTGATGGTGCTGTTAGTTAATACAGGTGTGTTTCTCCCTTTGCGTGCAGTGAGCTGCAGAGCAAACTGTTCTTATGTTCTGACAATCTTTCTCATCAAGTATGAATGGAAGCTGGATATTTGGATAGATAAAACATGGATTTTGGAAATTAGTACATGTACCTTTTTTCAATAAATATAGACTTGACCTTACAAAGCTCTGAGATTATTAGACATTTGACTCATAAGCCAGGAACAATCCTACCTCAGTCTACCAATGTTATAATAATACAAATATAATAATACAGTTCAGATCAACCATATCAAAACGCAATGAATACACTTATAAAAGCATTCAAATGTCAACCAAAACAATACAACATTCTTTTGTTGTTTACCAGAAGCAGCAAACATTCTCATTTGCCTCCATCCCCCAAGATGCATTTTTGATTTTCAAACAATTTGCATTGAAAGCACAATTTGATCTACTAATATAAACAGGATGTGTTTATCAGTTTTAATCATGTTCTGTTGTCTCAGAAATGGACAAACATAAGTCATTACGGCTGCAGGTATGCACGCTCAGGCTTCATGTCATCCAAAGAAGAGCTCTGCGTTGACAAGAAATCCCCATCTGAAGAGAGGACCTGACATCAGGTCACTCACAGCCTAATCTGACATCAGGTCACTCACAGCCTAATCTGACATCAGGTCGCAGCCTAATCGCAGCGAGTGATTTACAGCTCCGACGTGGCTTCACATCACAAACCCACTGGGATTCATATAAAAGCCCAGAAAGACATTTGGCAACTTTCCAACTGGTTTTAAAAAAACTTTTAAAAAACTTTTAATCCACTGTAGCTAATTAAGGTCTCGTGATGTTGAGGGATTTCTTCTACTCCCTCTAAAATGTTGGTTTCTTTCTTTCACCCTTCACCATTTTCTCCCATATTTCTCTCTCTCAAACCTCCTCCTCCTTATCCAAATCCACACATCTTCCTCTCCTGCTAACTCTTTCTCCGTAAGCCAACTGCGGAGCCTAAACTCAAGGTATGTTTGGCTTGAAATGCACTAAAAATATCCATTCCCTGCGGGAAAAACATAAAAATTATATAACTTTAGGTAGCTACACGTATTCGCTTCCTTGTGGAGAGATGGATTAGAAGCATGATTTAAGTGAGCATAAAGACATCTTATAATTCCTTTTTTAAAATCATTTCTATTGTTTAAAGATTTTTTTCTGCTTACCAATGTTTATTCCCTCATACAAGGCGAGCCTGATTATTGTGAGTATACATGATTGAAATAGTCATTTATTGAACTATAAAGTGATATGTATTATTGGATCATTTGTCATAAATAGAGTATCTCACCTAGTTTGTATCAATTAATTGATGTTCTATCTCATTAAGAAATACCTTTTTTATGTGGCTATCAGTTTGTGTCGTGCGTTTTAGAAATCTTGCTGCATTCCCTCTGATATTCGGTGTCAGTGGGAAGGTTTTGGGCAGATCTTCCCCTGATGAAGATGATGATATTGATGTTTGTAATGCCATATGTGCACATGAGTCATCTGTCACTGTAATAACAAACAATCTAGATCATCATCGCTGTTTCCCAGGATGTCTGGACGTTATGTTTGTCTGCTGGACCGGAGTACGAGCGCTTACCACTGTAATGTGTGTGTGTGTGTGTGTGTGTGTGTGTGTGTGTGTGTCTGATTCATAAAACTGAGCAGCAAGTGGGACATGGTCTGTGGCTTCCTCACTTCAGAGCGCAGATCTCCCAAAAGCCGATGGTGCACTCACTTGTTCTTCATGTTTTTCCAGATTTTGAAGTTTCCTTTTTCAACTTTGGTGTGTTCATTAGGTTGTAATAATGAAACAACATGAGCGCACACGTTAAAGTCACCCTCACAAGAAAAAGATACGCTGGCTAGCTGCTAACTGGTGTTGGCTTTGGGGTCCTGGGAAGTATGGAAACAGCCAGTATGTTTATGTGGGCG
>NW_011346607.1:246309-252964 GCF_000735185.1 Notothenia coriiceps | reverse complement strand
TTTGTGTGTGTGTGTGTGTGTGTGTGTGTGTGTGATGATGCTAATGACATGTTGATGCAGGCTCCTGTGCCATCATTATACTGCACATGAATGAAACAGCCAAACTGTTGTTTGCATCATCGAAACAGCTGTTCATTATCTTTTGTTAGTTTTTTTTAATGTATTTTTGCATATCAAAATATAGTATAAAGCCATATCGTTTCAGGTCTATTGTTAAGACAACTATGTTACTTTTTACATGTAATGGTATACAAGATTACGTTAGTGCTCAATACATGTGGCTAGGATTTGGAAAACATCATTTCAAACCTGTTTTGGGTTAAATATTGTAACGTTGTATAAATGACGTACTTCACATTTCTTGTCAGTTAAAATAACCCGACTTTGGCTTTCACAAAGGTTATTATTTCAGCTATACCTTTTTAAATAACTTAATACACATAATATGGCTGCACTGATCATCTCTATCCCTGTTTTTGTCTTTGTGCGCCATGTTTCCAGGCATCAGACTTTGAAGTCTTTACAGCCAATAGAATGTATGGCTGAATGAATTGAGATAAGACACCGGTTGTAATAACCCTGTACCCATCTGCTTCTAAACATGGACCTCACTTAACTTCTAATTGTGTTTGAGGAAGAAACGGATATTATTTTTTGTCTCACTAACTTCTCTACGTCTGCTCTTGTATAGGAGCCAAACAGCGGCCCCCCCACCCTGGTGACCCTGAAAGTTGACCCCGATGGATTCTTCCTCTACTGGACTGGAGGCTCCAACCTGGTGAGACACTCTTTACTCCACCACAGCTGTTCTAAGGAATAGCTTCCAGCTTCTTTGTAGTATTGCTACTTTTACTGAAGTAAAGGTCTGAGTACTTCTTCCATCACTGCAGTTTGGTCTCAAGGTGCATCGCATTCACAAAAGCAGACGTGATGGAATACTAAATATCCGTTCTACAGCAGACCACAATGGGTTTTTGATGCACCAACGCAAATGGACAATACACTTTTGATTTGTTTCCTTGAGCTCCACATAGCTCCTTCTTCCTCCTGTCGTTTAGCTTATCTCTTCGTCGATTCTTCCTCCTCGTCTTCAGTGTCTCATTGTCTCTCATTGTGGTTTTATCCAGTCCATTAGTTCAGCCAAATTGGCTTTCATCAATTTGTCCCGGCCTTGTTTGCTTCCTCTCCCCTCTCTTCCTCCGTCTCCCCCGATGTCTTTGTGGTCTTCATCCTTTTAGTCCTCCATCTCTTTCCCTCAATCTCTGTTTCCCAATACCCCCCCCCCTGCACGTCTTTGGTGGCTGCGCTTAAGCCATTAGTTTGGTAATATTGGATTTTAGCCAGTTGTTGACATGATTAGCCAGACGTAGTAGACAGTGCGTCAGCAGGATGTAGGGTTTGAGATTCTGATTACGGTTGTGCAGTGTAGAAGAATAACATATTTTTTTGTTTTAATCATCTTCCATGTCTTTGTTACGTCTTCCTCTGTCTCCTCTCGGCCTTTTAACGGTAGACACTACAGGTGAATAGTGCACATTTAACAGATTTCACTATCCCCCTTCCATGAATTACATTAGCCCACATTTTTTATGAAATATACTTTATTTTTAATGTTTAATTATTCAAATAAGACACTATCTTATTTGAATCTATGAAACAAATGTAGATACAGTTTAAAATGAACATCTTAATGTGTATTTCAGATATTTGTTCCTAAAAAGAAAATAGGCCAAATTCTCAAAATGGCTATTTGTACATTTTGTGACACCTCTTCATGTGTATCAAACGACATTTCAGGGAAGCTTAATTTACTCCCCCCTCTCCCCCATCCCTCCTCCACCCACTTCTCTCTCTATGTTTTTTGACTTTTCTCTCTCTCACACACACACACACACAAACCAGTGCCCCTCTTTTTATTTCTAGCTGCCTATTTATCCTTAAGGCATGTACGGAATAACCTGTTGATAGCTAATATTACCACTTTGTTGTGTCTGCTTGTTTGGGTGTGTGTGCTCGTGTGTGTTCTCGTGTGTGTGTGTACATGATCTGGGCCAGAACCCACGTCATGCAGTCTGTCAGCACATGTGTCCGCATGTGTCCTTGCATTCACATAACACACAGAGGCTTTAAATACTCAGTGTGTGTGTGTGTGTGTGTGTGTGTGTGTGTGTGTGTGTGTGTGTGTGTGTGTGTGTGTGTGTGTGTGTGTGTGTGTGTGTGTGTTTTAATAGGCCATTTGTCGCCTGAGGTGCAGCGGTGACACTGTTTAGCAAAGAGTCATTAAGTCTTTACATCGTGAAGATGAAATCTCTGCACACAACGAGAGCAAGCAGTTAATTGAAGGCACACAACTGGAGTTTGCTTAGAAGTCACTTCAGCTGTGGAGAAGCTACAAGTTGGAAAATAGATCCAGAAAAGACTGCATATACTGTTTAGATGTCACTTAAAGTAAAGAGATAGGCAAACCCTGCCTGGTTCTGTTGGTTAGTCAGACTCATGCGTGCTGTCTTCGTATTTTTATTGGCAGTAACACTTTTATAGGGAATTCAAGTTCCAAACATAAATTTCACCAATGACCCCAGTCCTATGAATCACCCCCCTAAAGTGATAATGCTCATAGAATCACTAAAATAACATCTAAAACCCTTTTTTATAGACTTGCTTTCATGTGAAGTTGTGTTATTATTTGCTCCTTCCTTTCCATTTGTCTTTTCTTCCCACGACTCTCCTAGTTGGGACATCTGGGAATGTGGCAACATTGCTAAAATGAAGTCAGGTTGGGGCATGAACACACATGTGAAAGAGCCAGTTTCAGACAAAAGACGACAGGACAAAGTTGAAAGATGAGATTTGAATTGTTAACATCCATAACAATGACCTACAATGTTGACCAAACTAAAAAACTGTCCCATTAAATGATGGATTATTTTTAGATTAACAAAGATATGTAACACAAGTTGGTTTCAATGTCACATAAACAAAAAGAGAAAATAGCAGAGACAGACATGAACCAGATTTCTCAATCCCATGTGAGCACGATTACTGAAACTGTCACACTATTGTCAGATTTAATCTTAAAACAACAGCAACTTCTGACTCAACGGCCTCTTCTTCCCTGGGAATGTGACTATAAAGCGGAGCCAACTCATCTGCCTCATGTGCTGCAGTGTTTGGCTTTTCTTTCCTTACTTACTTAATTAGTGCTTTTCATCTTTGTTAATGTTGGCATCACTGAGCTGGACTGTAGCTCTATTCTTGCTTCAGTAGCGGGAATGCTGCTCGCTGTTGGCCACAAATCTGAAATCTGTCTCAAAACATTCAGACCACCAAGGCCAATGAGAGAGAAAGGTGGGTATTTAGACATGTAGAAAACAGCCAGCCAGTGACATAATGTCCTAATGGTAGCACTTTTTGTTTTTAATGTCCAAAGTTGGATGTTGCAGCGCCTAACATGTTTTTTTTTTTCAGTCACATATGTGGTGTCTTTATACTGCACCTCCCAAAAATCACTCAGTTGCACGGTGGCTTCTGTCTACTTTTCTGAGCATTACGTTTCGTCAATGACGCAGTTTAAATCTGGCTCACAAAATCTGGACGGTAGAAATGATACCGTGCTCCTCCTCTTACCTCCTTGTGGTCTATTGAACTTTCTCTCTCTGTTGTCTGAGGTTAAATCACCACCTCAGAAATAAAGACAAGGGCCGTGGCTTTACAGAAGTCCTATTTCAGTGATTTCAGTGAAACTTTAAATCAGCTCCCCTGGAGATTTTGAACCAGAGCTAGAAAGAAAGAGGACACGGCAACACAGATATCTAGCTATTATTAATCGGCTAATACGCTTTACACAGATGACTAGGGCATTCTGGATGGAACCCATTTCTCTGAATAGAGGGACCCAAAATATTTGATCTCCAGTGCGGTTTGTTATTTTTGATGCTCTGCTTTTCATTTCATGTTGGATGTCAAGTTGTTCAGCTAAAGACGCTGCTTTTGTGTAAGGGTTATTCCCATATGGAGGTGATGAAGATGTTTTGTGTCTGTTTTGCATGAGTGCCAATGGTCAGGGAGAAACATTTATTTTTAGAAAGCTCAGCTAAGAAGTCCGAAAGTTTATAACCCAAAAACGTGTTAAATAACTTTTTAACAATGCTCAACTTGAGATGAGAGGGTAGAAAGTATCTTTTCGTTATCAAGGTGACATTCCATTTTATTAGAACTTCCCGTCCAATCCCCTATGGATTTGAGTTTAAGGACTCATGGAGGACTTTAAAACACACGCTCTCCTTTCCAGTAACCCTTTTTTTTTTTACAGCTCACTAATTACTAAGTATTTACCTCGTAAATAAAAGGTTAATTATACTACAATTAGGTAGTTGCCACTGGTTAAGAAGAAGGTACATACAAAGAAACCTCAGCTGAACTACTTTAATTCTATTGACCTAAGACTATGAAATAACAAATGATACGATAAGCCTGGTATCACCATGATAACAAACAAGTGCAGTTTCAATAAAAACATCTGTAAGGAGGTTGTAACCAGGTCAAGAGTTCTTATATGTATACCAACCTAAACAGGTCAAAAGTACACACAACTTGGTGTGTAACAGTTGAGAGTGTGTCCTTATATCTCAGCTAGTTTCACTTAATGATCCTCCATAATAAGCAATTATTGTAACTAATAATTTAATTGACCATAGATTTACTTGGGACTGGAAAGCAGTGGTGGGCCGTCAGGGCCAGCAAGGCCTTCTCTGTTGGCCTAAACATCATCAGAATATAAATTTAATTTTGATATATTTTTTCCACAAATATGTATTAAATTATTCCCCATAGTCTATTCTCTTCATTTCATAGCTTTCCTCTTGGTTGCGCTCCTTCCAGCCTCAGAACGAGATTTGGAGGGCTGAGCTTTATGTTAGAGCTTTTATCCAATCATATTTCAGCCATAATGTGTTGCCAGGGCAGAGTCCTGCACGGGTCTGATTTTCAAGACCCGCTCCCGCCCCGCACCCGCGACGTGCAATACCGAACCCACCCCGCTACCCGCACATATTGCCAATTAGTTCCGCAACCCGACCCGACCCGCCGGCACAAGATCCGCAACCCGACCCGAACCCGCATATATATAAGCAGTGAAAACGTGCAATTATTAACACACGCAGTTGCATATTTGGCTCAAAAAGCCTGGGATGTTGGTTATTTTCTGCATCTAGGATGACACCAAAAGCCTCCCAGACGTTGGATTTCGCTCTTGAGGAAGAGTTATTGAAAATGCTGTATTCTCCGCTAGAGAGCTTCACCCCAGCCATTCAGAATGTGGCGCGTTCAGCAGCAGATAGATGCGCTGCAGAGGTTATGATTATGCTCGGTCCCGCGGGGGAGAGGTCTGAGGATTTAAACATTAAACTAAATTATTATTTAAATATATTTATTATGCAACACCCGCAACCCGACCCGCATCATCTTCGGAACTGTGGACAAAGGCAGTGTATGCGTCCTGTTCATCGGTCGACACGATCGTAATGGGTGCAGACAGCAAAAGCAGGTGTATTGTCGCTGTTCCCACGAAAAATTAGAGGTAAAACTAGAAGGGTAGTGAAGGTGTTATCGTATTTAGTCCAGCAAAACATAAACGGACTGCAGGGTCATTTGTGAAACAACACCCTGTCCACCATTACGCGTTCATAACACACCAAGAGTCCGTTCGTTTCTTTCTTCCAGGTGCTATCAAAGGAGACAAAGACCGAGCCGCGAAAGTAGCACAGGGTGATTTACTTTCAAGGACAAAAGGTTTTTTTGTCCTGTGTTAGTTAGTCAAGAAAAGTTAAAAGGATAAAAACAAGTGGGAAAGCAACAACCCGAGGCAAAGGGCCGTCGTGAACAAAGCAACTCGACACCTAAGGCTGAGCCCACAGGGTTTCCAGTTTTCGGGAACACAAATAACACAGGGTCGGAACACACCCACAACGACGGAAACATCTGGTTACAACAGGTCACACCGAGGTTTGTGGTTCTAGTCACGGTTTATCTGTCCGAACACAACAAAGTTAAACGAAAATCAACCGGAGAGCCTCCGACACTACGATACAACAATAAAGCGAGCATCAACACACACACACACACAAACAATTAAAAAAAGAACACACTATCCGAGCGATCGGAGCCCAACCGGCCAAGAGAAGAGCTGCTCAGATCGAAAAGAACTTCAAGCAGAAAACTTTTACCGCAACATTAATATAGACGCTGGTTTAGCTAGAAGAAGAGGAAGGCAAGTCAGTAACACCCAAACTTTTCTTGGTCCCGACACACTTAGATGTGTTTAACATCGAGCAAGTTTTAAGTCAAGGTCAAAAGATCGAGAGTACTCGAGACGGAGAGTTAGTCACGCATAGGTTAGTTTTTCTGCAACGTGCACGATTGCAGTAGCATGCGGACGATCGACCGGTAACAGCGGTTGAGTTTTAACTAACCAATTGCGGTGGCAAAACAAAGGCAAAGGGAAATTCATGTCCGCTGGCGTGACAACCTAAGACTTCCGGATTCCCGGTCTAAAGAACCTAGGGACCGTCTAGGACGTCAGCGCCAGCCCACAGGCGCTCATGGCTGCGCCACTGGGCGTTTTTACCCACTGCCACACATAAAAAAGTACACAACA
>NW_011346607.1:176493-246264 GCF_000735185.1 Notothenia coriiceps | reverse complement strand
TTCAGGAATCTCGTTTTGATCTCTTCTGAGCGTCAGTACTGCCACGAAATCCCGATCACTTCTTGCTCACCAGACAGCTATGCCGAATACGAACCCCCCGGGACTAAAGCAGGGGGGTCTACTGGGGCTCGATTACGCCCGTTTGGCCAAAGAGGACGCGGGACAGCTCTTGGGCCAGAGCTAAGGGGCCTTCGCGGCGGTCACTGACAACTGTCATCTTGGACCCCGGCGAAGGGCTAGGGGCCTGAGCGTCTGGAACTGCAATTCGCTATCCCTGGGTACTTCCCTTCGTCTCTCCCTCATCTCCAGAAGGGGTGGTTTACCAGTGTCGCTGGCAGCAGCTTCTCCACCCCTGCCAGGCACAGGCCATGAAGCGTCCTGCCAGTACCTTTAGAAGACGATCTGGCTGCGTTTGTGCGCTCCTGGTCCCAAGTGGCCCAGTACGACAGGCTCTATGGTCACGTAGCCCGGGTTTGCGACACTGGACAGTAAACACGGGAAGAACTGGGGCCTGCGTCCTCCCAACGGTCACTTACTTTGGCGTTTGGGCTAGATTTCGGCGTCGCCATTGGAGTTTCCTACCTGACACCTCGCTCGTCGGTGGACGCACAGTTTTTCCCACCTTCTCCCCATCTTCAGACTGGGCCCAAGGACTGCTGGCCTTTTTACATTCAGGTTCCTTTTTTTCCGGGGCCTTCTTGGCGCAGATCTGACGGCCTTGCTCAGCCCGTTGTTGGCCCTATAGGCCTTTGCTGCTCGCTGCCGCCCTTTGCAGATGTTGCTGAACAGCCTCTCACTTGGACGCCAAGCTGGCACAGGCCACAGGAGGCGGACCGCGCCCTCGTGCTCGGTGTTTTAATCGTTTTCGCCCGGGGGGCCCGAGTACAATGATGTCAGGGACTTACTTCCCGTAAAGATGTTGCTGCATTCATTGTTGTGGTTCGACTTATTTCATATCTCGTAATTTAAGTTGATTAGTTATTCTTATTATTGTTCATTGTTTTACAGTGGTCGACCCAGAAGCAGTAGCTTTTGTCGAGAGCAAACGCCTACTAGGGATCCCTTTAACATACCAAAAAAAAATTAAACATAAAGGCGTCAGGGTGTCGCTTACCAGCTGCCCTTCACTCTTCTGTCTCGCCTTGGCAGAAACAGGCCCGTATTCTTCTGATGGCGCGTGCCCATTGGCGCCGCCATCCCGCGGGAGGGGACTGTCACTGTAGATGCCATGGGGTCTCTCAGGGGTGGGGGGTGCTGCTGTTGGCAAGCGGCAGGGCTGTTTCAGGGGGTCTGGGGGTTCGCCCAGGAAGGCTGGTATAATCCATCAACGTGCTAGAGGGCTTCGCGCTTTGCTTGCTTGCGCTCAGCGCACTTTTTACCCAACTGAAGGGACCAGGCCATGCTGCTTGTTCGTTCGCGACACATGGTCTGCCGCGTTTCCCAGATCAAACCAGCAGGGGGGCACCAGCGTCCCGCACAGCCTTGGCTCCGGGGTTTTCCCAGCATGCCTCTGTCTTGGGGCGTCTCCCTGCGAGCAGCTCTTCTCTACCAGGGACCGAAATCAGGTGGGCAGATTTCTCTCTCGACACAAACCATCCACCAGGGGGAGTGGGGAAGGGGGCTTCACCCAGAAGTGGGGGTGGAGACTAATCTGAGCAGTCCTTTTCGGCAGGGCCGGAGCGTGGGACCTCTTTGCCTCGGAAGAGGTCGGGGGTACGCCCCCTCTGATCTCCTGGACAGGAGTGCCCAGGCCCAATGCAGGACGCTTCTGCGCACGACGACCTGCCAGACAGTCTTCCTGTTACGCTTTCCCGCACTTGCCTCGTGTTTTACAGACGCTTCAGGTCATGTCCTTACTTCAGCGGGCTCAGGCTCCTTTCTGCCGTCGCCCCCCCGGCTGGCCGGGGAGAGGTCCTTGGTTCCCGCTTGGCTGCGCAGTCTCTGCTGCGGCCCACCATGCGCTTTCCCGACAGCCGGGGGAAGGACCTTCTGTCACATCTCAGTGGCTCAAGACTGCACTCCCGCACCCTCACCGCCTTCAGGCTCTGGCTTCGGCCTCTGCAGGCGCCCACCAGCTTGCTTGAGCGTTTTACGCGCCATCTGCTCAAGCGAACTATCCTGAATGCCAGAGCACCATCCACTCGAGCCCACAGTACGGGAGTGCAATGGCAAGCTCTTCTCCCACTAGTGCTAGCATGCCCTATCATCTCCCCTCCCTTTCGAGCCCTGCCCAGGTGGCGGCTTAATGGCTGTCCGCGTTTGGAAGCAGCATTTCTGGCTTGCGCATAACCTCAGAAGCGGAGTTGGGGAGTTGCATGCCCTCTCCGTGGAGCGAGTACATGCCTGAGGCTGGAACTCTGAATGTCGGGTGTTGCCCTCTGGCTGAATGTGCGCGTTTCCTGCCAAGCGTGCTGTCCACTTGCCTCACTCCAATCGCCGGCCCATTCACGCTGCGCACGCTTTAACATCCAAGGAGAGGCCGCATGGGGCCGAGTTGCTGGTGCCCTTGTGCGGCTCGATATGCCCCTTGACGCTGTATACGGCAGTCAGAGCAGCCTCTTTGTTTGCCATGGCGGCATTAGGGAAGGGTTGTGCCTCTTCTCCAGAGCAGCGGCTGTTTCCCACTGGGTTGTTGATACCAATCGCCACATGCTATGGCCAGGACCGCCCCTGCCATCAGGGTGAGAGCCCACTCTACAAGCGAGCCGTCTCAACCGTCTTTTGGGGGCCGCCCCTGGAGAGGCAGTGGGCCCCTGGGAGCACCATCTGTGCCGCGGGCATCTTGGGCGTCGTATCTGCGCCACCGATTCTCCAGGTTCTTACCGCGGTCAATGTTGCCCCACCCCCCCCCATCCTTTTTTGGGGCGATGGTCCTGGCTTGCAAGCTCCGCTGCTGTCCAGCTAGGTGAGTATTTGGCTTCCTTCATGCACATGGGTTGCGTATAAGCCCATCCAGCTGCTAAATCACCCGCTTACTGACGGTCAGTAGGATAAAAGTAAATGAAAGTTAGTCTGTAACTACGGTTCTACGCCAGAGTTGCCTGACCACTCAGAATTCTTGTGTGCTCGCCGAGAAAATCTGGCGAACAGACCTCTGATACACTGTCTCGATATAGCCGGCTGTCACGTGTCACAGGCTGACTGTTTTTACTTGTTATTGGTACTCGTACGGCGCACATTATGCGCGCCGATGGACATTCCAGCTGCTAAGCACACCTCTGGTCATCCGGACTCATAGAACCGCTAGTTACAGCGTAACTACTCGTTTAGTGGATGCCAACAATGGCATGATCTCGTTTGCGGTATCAAGGTGCAAACACTTCACAGACATGTTTTGTATAATACCTGAGGAACCTTTTTTTTTTTTTTTTTTTTTTTTTTTTTTTTTTTTTTTTTTTTTTTTTTTTTTTTTACTAAACTGAATGAAAAAACAGTATAATAGGGGCGACCTTTAACGTATCTATATTTAGCTCTCTTCCTATCATTTCCAATTCAATTTTTTTAATGTGTTTGAATTACCTGCACAATTCATTTGTTTTTGTTTTTTTATTATGGAGATGCTCTTTGATAGTTAATCGTTCATATTTTTCATTTTCTGAAAGAGCATCTTATTTTCCGTTCATGATGTAACAGTTATCGGATCATTTTGCAAGGGCTTCAGGCGTTGCCGGGTCTCCAGCAGCGTTCTCTATCCCGCTTCCCCACTTCCAGTTGAGGACAGCTCATCAGAGTCCATCTGAGGGGCCATGAAGAAATACCTGCCACCAGGCTTAATTCCACGCTGGGCGTTGCCTGTATCACTTGCTCAGGTGTCATTTGCATCTTGACCAAAGTGTCGCTTTTACACTAGTACATTTAATAGGATTTGATTATTATACATCTTTTTGTTTTTACTACTTTGTATTTAAAACATTCTTTTTGAGACTTCATCTTCTGTTCAAACTTCTCAAATAAATGTAATTTGTAGTATCACTTCTTTCTGGCTCTGTTCATTCTACAATGGGAAATGTTAGAGGATTCCATTCAAATCTTGCTTGCATCGCTAAGTTCATATCTTCCTCAGCCTAGGGAATATTCTTGAGTGTTTTTAATGCCTAAATCGTATTGGTCATTTTCGCACAGGATATAGAATGGGAAACAAGCACAGTTTTTATCCATTGTGTATGAATCTTTCAGCTCTTCAGACCAACATAGCTAAGATGTGACAGTGTTGACTAATTACTGTTTGCGTATGGAACCTAGAGTCTTGGCTCCTGTTTAATAAAGCAAATCTGGCCTCTGTTTTATATTGGTAGCAATTTGTTAAAGGTAAAGCCGTCTTTAATGTTATGTCCTACTAAACATAGCAATATATGCTTTGGAAATGTACATGTTTTTTGAAAAAATAAACGAGCATGACAGTTTTACTATTTTTGTATCACCTTTAGGCTTTGAAATTACATCAGATGCTCTTCCTTTATCGTGTAAAATCAAGTAGCGCGCCATTAGACAGACAGGACACTTTTATCGATCACAAATTTGGAGAAATTTGTATTTTTGCTTAGCAGCAGCCAGTGCCTGCATCAGCGCGCAGTCTGGGAACCCAGCCAGCCCTAAGCTCACATCGTTTTGTCTTCTGGTCCAAAATTGCACCCTGTTTCTTGGCCTCATTGTATTTCACGTAACGCCGCATAATTGCTTATAAATAGTTCAAAGCAAAAGCCCGATTCATTTTGACTAACTCCTGGACATAATTTACTGCACGTTTATTTCCTTATTCGTTTTATTCCTTATATCCGTAAGTATGTATGCTGCGTGTATCTTTGCTTGTCTTAATGTGTGATGTATCGTTGTTTTTGACAAGGGAGAAGCATTTTATTCGTATCTCATGCCGTATAATGACATTAAACGACTTCTTTCTTATTCCATTCTATTCTATTAAGAAGATCGCAGGAATAATAACGGACAGAACAGCTTAAAAAGACATCTTCACACCGTGTCAGATGTTCTGCTTTATTTTGGGCCGACGCGTCGAGATAAATCATATTTGTTTTGGTGTGGTGGATGCAGTTTGAACCAGAGTAGCAGCATGGAGGTCGGATCGTCACCAAAATAAATAAATAAGTGGTCCGAAAAAGGTTAATGACGAAAAAGATACACATAGCCTAACCTTCCTCAGGCACAGTGTTTGTACCGGGGACAGGAGACACCCCCTTGATGAGAAACTCTAAGAAATGATTGGGGAATCCTTCCATAGTGGAGTCATGACAACTGGATCTGAATTATTTGTTTGTATTTTGGTGGTTTGTGTTCCAGCTTTCGGTCAGCAACTATATATCCATAATCCACCACTTAAAGGAAAAACAACTTACGTGTTGTGTTATATTAGCTGTACAATTTACCACATATGGTGTTCTTAGTTTCCATACCTCCTGTGTTTTATCAAGTCTTGGCAAACGGCATAAAACAAGATTAAAACGCGATAGTATAAAACCATGCTCGTATCTACAACATATATAAATACTAAACGGCGTCAGTTTAGACGTAATTCTGTGTTCTGCTTACCGCATCATTTATGAAAAAACACTTCATAACATTAACACAACATATTCGAGGTGGTTTTAAATAACATATCCGTATTTATTTATTTCTCCAAGTTATGTTTCTGTGTGCACTGAGGAGTCTCAGACAGGCGTTTGTTTAATCATTTTAAGATTGGCTTTAATCAATGTTTGAAAATGAATTCTTCAGTTTCTCGTCTCTCCCTTTTTTGTGCTTAGTGCGTACGCATGGGTTAGAGTTTGCATGGAGGACCGCACATTTTCCCGTCAAGTTAGTATTTTATAAATCGCCAACATTGCGTAGAAACTGGCGTACGCCATTTTTTGAGCGTATATCCCTTTATAAATGAGGCCCCTGGACTGGTATATTTAGAACCTTTTTGTATATGTGTAATACGGATAATGACTGCATTATTTGGCATGGTCCCAAAGGAGACGCAAATAACAACTGCTCAGGCTGTGGCGTTCTCTGCCTTACTTGCTAGATGTCTGCTACTCCTTAGTTTGAAGAAGGCTGCACCACCATCTCATAAGCTCTGGGAGGAAATAATGTCCCATCTTAAGCTTGAACAGCTAAAGCACACTGCCTGGGGCTCTATCCAGAAGTATTATAAGGTCTGGCAACCATTTTTGTCCTATTTTGGCGACCCTCTGTTTTTAATATGTGCTATATAAATAAAGTGGATTGGATTGGATATTTTGAGATTTAGTTATCTGCCATTAATACAACGTTGTACAATGAAAATTCAATTCAAATATTTGAATAATAGAAGAAGAATAAGAGAACATTATTCCAAAAAACCTGACCCTGCTCACCCTGTTGCCGATATTTTTTCATTTATGACCAACTCGCTGCACATGATCACTTATTCAACAAAGGCTAACTGCAGGTAAATCCACTTTAATAGCAGGGTCTGTTTGGATGTTTTGAAGTATGAAACATTATAGCCCAGTAGTTACACGTTTGCAATTGATTGCTTAATGGGGAGAATTATTGGATGTAAGTCTAAGATTTATAATTTATAATTTATAATTGAACATCTTGGTGCATCTGGGGGGACATTTACGAAGTTATGACAAAACATGGTGATGACAAAATATTAGGTGATTCAGTTATAAATTGTAATATGCATGTATAAATGATCTATCCATTGGTGCAACACGTTCTCACTCCCAACCCGTCACATGTTGACGGTCGGTCAGGGCCCCTCCCCGTCACTCTATTCCGCACAGAGTACCTTGAGCGTCGGTTTTCAATGGGCAGGGCGTCCCAAAGACCTTCATAGACCTCACATAGCGTTGATAATAGAAGCCATGAGAGCGCTCCCCGGCAAATGCTCTACCCCGACGGTCGGTTGTTATTGTCAATATTAATATAATTATTATTATTGTTTTAATAGTCACACTCGATTTCGCCTATTTTCATGTTGCTCCAGCTGGTTGACACCTCTTTTAGCAGAAACAAAGGCTACATTAATGTATTAAATTGATGTTAATCCATGTGTGTGGTTGTGGAATTAACGGACGTGCCATTGTGCGACTGCGGGAGGCAATGCAATCATTTACAAACTCTTCAACCACAACCCTAATTATATTTAAAAACATTTTAGAAGGCCTCAAGAAATACTTTAATGTAAATAAAAATGTAAATGTAAAGGAATGTGTGTAATATGGTGATTAACATTATTCACCGGCGGATCTATGGGTTGGGGTATTGTTGCGCACGGACATTTTAGTCAACCGGACTTCCTGTTGATGTGAAATCCGAAAACATTTAAAAAAAATAAAATAATACTTTATTCCGAGTTTGCTTGCTTTTCTCTTTGGAGGTCATCACATAACGGCATTGTAATACACGGTTCGGCTGCATTAAATATTACATATCTGCCGTAGTTCTCTATTTATAGAGCCCTGATGAGAAGACTTCTAGACAAACAGGAAGAACTGCCGCCGAAACTGAATATGTGACGTGGATCATGAATATATCAGCAATTAAACAAAATCTTCAATTTCTCTTCACACAATACGTCTCCTCGTAGTATCAACACTAATTCGGCTGACTTTTATATTTGATCCAATTGGTAGGATGTATTTACACCATAAAGGTGCACTCCTGATATAAAGGGACACCTGGTGATTAAAGCACGTTATTGAATTGTATTATTTTTCTTATTAGATATTAATAGGAGACACAGACAGGCAAACTAATAAGGCTTTATTTAAACATTAAAGAATACTTTAGGTTAAGGTCTTCTTTTGAATAAGAAAAAAGCTTTGGGGGTATAAATATTAAGCTTGACAAAGTACTAATATATTGCTTTCCTGCAATATTAACTACTGTATGTTTAAGCACTTATTTTAACTGATATTATACATATTATACTTTTATAATATGTATGTAGGTAGTATAAGAAATGTGCAGAATATGACAGTTTAATGGTGGATTATACACACATATTGATAGATGTGATGATCTGTTGAGGAACCTGCGACCCAAGTTTTTCATCTCCGACCTTGTCAGGTATTGAACATTCAATAAATACACACAGAATTATTAAATATAAAACACAGAGTGTGTGTGATTATACTAAATGATTTACAAATAAACACCACTGCATATTTAAAACTTTTACACATGCTGCTGTAACGCAAATGTTTCCAACTTGGGATCAATAAAGTATATCTTATCTTAAGATGATCGATGGCTACTGCCATATTTACAAAATTTGCCTCTGAACCTTGACAAGTGCATGTTTCAGGCTTATCAATAAACAACAGGAGGGGTCACAGACAAAATACCAGCTGTTAAATAAAGCTCTTCTGACCTTAGCTGTCATGTGGGTATATATTAATGCCAGTGGTGGGCCGTCAGGGCCAGCAAGGCCTTCTCTGCTGGCCTAAACATCATCAGAATATACATTTAATTTTGATATATTTTTTCCACAAATATGTATTAAATTATTCCCCATAGTCTATTCTCTTCATTTCATAGCTTTCCTCTTGGTTGCGCTCCTTCCAGCCTCAGAACGAGATTTGGAGGGCTGAGCTTTATGTTAGAGCTTTTATCCAATCATATTTCAGCCATAATGTGTTGCCAGGGTCCAAGAAATCTGCCCTTAGGCCTTCAGAATCAACAGTGCGGTCGCCTGTAGCTTAAAGTGAACGGAAACAAAACTGTGGCGTTAACCAATCAGATTTTGAGTTGGCGACAACGGGCCAGCTAGCAGGCGTACGATGACGTTAGCACGTGCACGTCTTTTGATTGGATACGCACTATTGAGAGGCAGAGCTATGTAGAGCTAGAAAACTGAACTTGAATTTGAACGAGCTGTAGATTTCTACAAGCTGTTTTTTTTCAACCCACAATGGCTGAAGGAGGAGAAGAGATCGATTTGGTCGCAGATATAATTACAACGCCATTTTCAAGACGAACTTTTCAAGAAAAGCTAGACATCGTGAGAAGAGAATGGCCAACCCCGACGCTAGCGAGCCTATCACAGCGGGGAAAAGGGTTTGTCCGCCACTTTCAAATCACTAACTACGAGCGGTACCCCTGGCTCACAGCCTCCGAGAGGCACTACAAATTGTACTGCTGGGAATGCCTGCTATTTGCAACTGATCGATTTGGTGTTTGGAGCCACACTGGATTTGCAAACTTGAGTTGTCTAACCAAGGCAGCAACGAGACACCAAAGCACGGCTGGGCACTTACAAGCAATGGTGCTTTTGAAAACCTTTGGGGACACCCAAGTGGATCTACAGCTCAATGAACAAGTGCGCCGGGAAACGGAGCTCCACAACAAAAGGGTGAACAAAAATAGGGAAATATTGAAAAGACTGATTGATTGTGTCCTGTTTTTGGGTAAACAGGAACTTTCATTTAGGGGACACGATGAAAGCGCCGAGTCCAGAAACAGAGGAAACTACGTGGAGCTTCTTTCTTTGCTTGCTGAGAACAACACAGACTTGCATTACCACCTGTCCACAAACAAAGTGTTTACTGGGACGTCAGGCAAAATACAAAACGACCTGATTTATGCTATTGTTGAAGTGATGGGAGATCAAAATGGAGATTAAAAAAGCACCCTTTGTCGCTGTTATGGTGGACGAGACGACAGACGTGGGTAATGTAGCACAGCTGGCACTTGTCCTGCGTTATGTGACGGACACAGGTGTCAAGGAACGGTTTATCAGATTTGAAGATGTTACAAGCGGCAAGCGAGCTGATGACATTGCCGCTCTTATTTTCCGTTTCATGGAGGAATATGAATGTAGTCTGGATAAAGTTGTGGCACAGTGTTATGATGGCGCAGCGGTCATGGCATCTGGACTAAATGGGGTGCAGGCTAAAGTTAAGGAGAGGGCACCTATGGCCTTATTCATTCACTGCTATGCACATCGACTAAATTTAGTACTGACTCAAGGGGCCTCAAAGCTTAAAGAATGCAAACCAAGGCAGCAACGAGACACCAAAGCACGGCTGGGCACTTACAAGCAATGGTGCTTTTGAAAACCTTTGGGGACACCCGAGTGGATCTACAGCTCAACGAACAAGTGCGCCGGGAAACGGAGCTCCACAACGAAAGGGTGAACAAAAATAGGGAAATATTGAAAGACTCATTGATTGTGTCCTGTTTTTGGGTAAACAGGAACTTTCATTTAGGGGACACCATGAAAGCGCCGAGTCCAGAAACAGAGGAAACTACGTGGAGCTTCTTTCTTTGCTTGCTGAGAACAACACAGACTTGCATTACCACTTGTCCACAAAAAAAGTGTTTACTGGGACGTCAGGCAAAATACAAAACGACCTGATTTATGCTATTGCTGAAGTGATGGGAGAAGAGATCAAAATGGAGATTAAAAAAGCACCCTTTGTCGCTGTTATGGTGGACGAAACGACAGACGTGGGTAATGTAGCACAGCTGGTACTTGTCTTGCGTTATGTGACGGACACAGGTGTCAAGGAGCGGTTTGTCAGATTTGAAGATGTTACAAGCGGCAAGCGAGCTGATGACATTGCCGCTCTTATTTTCCGTTTCATGGAGGAATATGAATGTAGTCTGGATAAAGTTGTGGCACAGTGTTATGATGGCGCAGCGGTCATGGCATCTGGACTAAATGGAGTGCAGGCTAAAGTTAAGGAGAGGGCACCACTGGCTTATTTTGAGTTTTGTTTTTTGCTTGAAACATTCAATGGGATTTTTAAGCATTCAGATGTGCTCTTTGGAATACTACAGAAACAAACATTGGATGTACAATTCTGTCTGACAAGGGTGAACGAGTTTTGTGACACAATTGAGCGAGAGAGGTGCCAGTTTCGTCAGATCTACGAGGACACAGCGCGCATCTCAAGTGGTCCGAGCGCACGCAGAGGCCCACGTACAGCACAAGGAGACCTTCGCGCATACTACCAACAACTCCACAGCAATATTCTGGACAACATTCTTTGCCAGATACGGAGTAGTTTCAAGACCACGAAAAATTAATGTTTCTCTCCCTCCTGGACCCCAGCACTTTCAGACCTACCGGAAAAAATTCCCGCAAACAGCCTTAGCCAAATTAACACAGAGTCACGGAAAACTGTTCGATCTGTCCCGGCTAAAAACAGAACTGACTGTAATGTATGCCATGACTGATTTTGAAGGGAAAAGTCCCACTGGTCTCCTTGATTTCCTTAAGCAGAAAAATCTGAGTGAGAGCATGGGGCAGCTTTACACATTGGCATGTGTGGCAGTGACTATCCCTGTGTCCACTGCTTCTGTCGAGCGGTCATTCTCGGCCTTAAAGCGAATTAAAACTTATGCCAGAAATTCTAGTGGACAGACTCGGCTTTCATCATTAGCCTTCATGTCTATAGAAAATTACTTATTTGTGGAACTGAAACGCACAGATAGACTGTACAACAGAGTCATTGAAGTCTTCTTGAGGAAAGAAAGGAGGATGGATTTTGTGTTCAAATAATCAGTTGTTTTGGTGAGTACAAAGCATTTAAAAAAAAAAAAAATTGTATATATTTTTGTCATTTTATGTCGTTAATATTAAATCAATATTAACGAATTAATATATATGTAATTTAAAATGACAAATATATAAAAAATAAATGTTTGATGCTTCTGCAAGAGATATAGAGATGTGTGTGGCGCACTGGCTCAGCTGTGCAGTAAAAGTACTCAAGGAGACTTGTTGAATTGTTTTGGTTTAACCTTTATCAAAGTGGACATTCAGGGCTAGGAATACACTTTCACCACTGTCGCAAATATATCCTCATGAACAAATGCAATGTTTGTTTTCTTTTATTTTCAGTGAATAGTTTGTGTCTTTATCGTCACGTTTCTTAAATGAAACTGCTTTGGGTGCGACAATGCGTTGTTTAGTGAACAAACTTGTTAAAGCTCACATACTTTTGGTGGACTTAATAAAACTTTGTAGACTAATGCCTTAAAAGCCCTTTTTATTTTTAAGTTTTGACAGTATCCAAGCGATCTTAAAGCTGGTAGTTTAACACTCTTAATTGTAAATGCGGATATATTGATTATAAATGCTTCAGAAATATTAATATAACTCTGTTGTACTTGACTATGTTAAGGTGATGCAACGCCCGGTTATACTGCGTTTCTGTCTAAATGTATAGTTTCTAGAGCCATGGCTTCATAATGATGGTATTAAGAGGTGGAATAATTCAGGTAGGACTGTGTAGGATATCACTGAAGGCCTAGGTGTGAAATGCACGGCCCGCCACTGCTGGAAAGTGAGCGGTTACCTGCTATCTCATTCTCATAGTTTTGATATGGTAATGTGGGTCATTGGTATCACACGATATATCAAATATGACTTCAGAATGATCCTTATGTGCACCCATTTCTCTTTCTCTATCCATCATTACTCTGTCTTTACTCCTCTTTGTTTAGTCCACCTGCCTCCATGGTTCAACTTCTCTTTCAGACTTATTGGGCCAAATTTCCTTTTCAAATGTTTATCATCTCATTCCCTTACATCCTCCTTTTGTATATCTATCTGAATGTGTGTCCTTTCACCTTTTCTCCAGGTGTTCCTCCTCGTCCCATCCTCCCTCCATTTCCTTTCTGTTCACGTTCCTCCATCTGTTTCGTGTCACCTCCACTCTGTTTAACTTTTTCGTTTGAGTAACCGTCTTTGTATTTCTCTCATTTTCAGATATTTGATATGCTTTGGTCTTATTCGTCCTTTTCTTGGGGACAATATTATATTCTTCCTGCGGTGTTGCTCAGCTGTGCATTATATGCTCTTTCTCCATCTGTTAATCTTTGACATGTCTCTCTCGCCCCCTTCCTCCGTCATCCTTTTCTCTCGGTTATCTCCTCCTCTCCACCTTTGTGTAATGTTCGGAGGTTCGGCTTACCAGACCTCTGACGTGTGTGTGTGTGCGTGCGCGCTCAGGGCCCAGAATTTCCCATAATTCTTGAGTCAGTGGCGATAACATCACACACACACACACACACACACACACACACACACACACACACACACACACACACACACACACACACACACACACACACACACACACACACACCGATGGTTTGGCAGTGAGACCAGGCAGACACACCCCAGCATGCACCAGTCTGTTTTTCTTTCCTTTCACTCACTGTCCTTCCGTCTGTCTGTCTTTTCGTTACCAAATGTTAACATCTGTCCACTATTTGGGAAATATGTGTTATTGACATGCTCAGAAATATTCTTGCAGTTGAAAGAGTTCAGCTCCTTTAATCTTGTGATTTATATTAGTAATTATTCATTGGGTTTCTTGCAGGCATTAATGGAGCTGGGTACACAGGGCTTGATTTTTGTAGAAATAGTTGAAAGTAATGACGGCAGGATAATGTTACATTGCGTACAAGCCTAAACAAACGTTGGTCTAACACATTTGATGCCGTTTGATGTACACACTGCCTTTGGATTGCATAAATTAGCAGTCTGTTTCAAGTGTTATCTTTGAAACAGTTCATGTGCAGCAGGAGTTCAGAATATATATATTTTTAAATACATAAAACCCATATGATTAAAGTCTACTAAAGCTTTTTCTAAATGCCTGCCTGTCCATGGAAAAAATGTAAATGTATTTGGTTGGGACCCCTTTATCAATCCTTAAGTGTCCATCTTATCCAGGTGGGAAACTTCCCAATACATCATCAGTCCTCCTAACAATAAAAAAACATCTTCATGGCACCCTCTTATCAAACTATTAAAATGCCTTTTATTATAATGAAATAGTCATGTTAGACCTAAAAAAAAAAAACTAATTCCGACTCATTTCAAACTTCCTGAATACTGGTCGGTTGGTCCATACACAAAGTGCATGCCAGCCTGAGGGTTACACAACATCCACATCCAAAATCCACACATCTGTTACAACATATGTCTGCACCCTGCTGTTTACTCCGCTGTGTGTGTCCTTTCTCTGTCCTCTAGCCAAACTGTGCTTCATCTCTGTTTTACATGTGCAGGCTTATCTCAGTGTTTTCAGTGTTTAGAAGATGAGAGGATTGATGTTGGTACAATAACAGGATGATGGAGGAGGGGGGTTAAGGGGCTCTCTAAGAAGTTCGGGATGCATCATAAACTTTTAAACAGCTATAGTATAAACGAAAGAAGCTACTTCAGTGAAAAATGGCTTTCCCAGAGAGGATAACCTCGAATCAAAGTTTCCTTTTCAATACTTACTTATTATAATTAGGGCTGAACACTTTTGAAGCTATTTGTGATTATTCTCACTGATATTGCAATCCCATAATTATTCATGTTATTAAGAGAATAACCATTTTTGCATCGTTATTGTAATCTTCACTAAAATACATGTTAACATGATAATGTGGAAGGATTTGTATGTCTGTTGAATAACATTTGTTGGCTGGCACATCTCTGCAGCTCCACACGACTTCATTTGGATTCATATTATTCACTTTAATAAATATTGAATTTACTCCAATATTTGGACATCGCAATTTAAATCAATTTCGGATACATTTTGAGTCCTTCACCTGGATTTGTGTCAATTCCATCTCTATCTTGCACCTTCATTATTCAGGAATGTTGACATTGGATTATTCCTGTAGTTTGAAAAACAACACCTTGTAAAGCCTGGTCTCCACTGCACGGCCAAACTGGGTTTACCAGTCCAGATATCCATCATGGCAACTTGTTTCCCCGTACTTTATGTCTGCAGTCAGTTTCCACACCGCTGTTGCCAACGCGGACGATTTGTCAGCTGAAAGGTCGTTTCCAGTAAACTCCGAAGCCTTCCTGATGAAGTGTTGTCCTGGCCTCACCTGCCATGAGCTGAAATGCACCTAACACTACAGCTAATCCTCCTCACCGCTGTGTTTTACTTTGGCTATCCTTTCTTTATCACTTTAGCTGCTGGCTCCTGCCCTGTTTCTAAACAGATAATCCACCTTCAATTCATCTCTCTCTCCCCCCTTCACTTCATCGTGTCTCTCTTTGTCGGGGGCAGCTGGTAGCCTTCAGAGAGACGAGGCAGAAGTTGTTCCTCTAATGTAAACTGAAGGATGACATTTCCCCCCTCTCCATCTTTTCTTTGTCTGCCACCTATAGCTACATTTATTTCTTCTTCTTCTTTCTCAGATGGTCCTTCCTACTAGAGTTATGACTCTTTCATTTCTTGCAACAACACTTCTAATCTCGCTCATTCCCCCTCCTTGGCGTGAGAAAGTTGGCAGGAAGTCATTCAGACATGGAGATGGGGGTTCTGGGGAATTTCGTCGTCCCCTCTCCCCCACCTCCTCCCATTCCTCCCCCTCCTCCTCCACATTTCCCCTTTTCTCTGAATTCCTCTCCATCTCCTCCTGTCCTTCCTCCTCTCTCTCCGTCCCTCCCTCCTCCCTTAAGGTGTGCAGGTCATGTCAATAGCACCTGGTCCTTTGGACTTTGCCCTCAGGGAGGTCATTTAGTTGCCACGGAAGTGCAATTTAGGCTCTAATGGGGTGGAAGTGATTTCACATACCTTGACCAGATTGATGGGGGGGGGACAGAAACCACAAACACTTGAGTTGTGACAATGATCTGAAGCGTGTAAGTCAAATATTAGAGGAAGTGGTGTCGGCGCTTTAGATTTTTTGTGTTCTGAATAAAGCAGCTGACATCTTTAAACTGCATATTCTGTCAAACATTTTTATTTTTTAAGATACAATATAGAGAAATGCAGCAAATATACCCTAAACCAGGCTTTATTCTTCATAACAGCCTAAAACCTCTTTAAAAAAATGCATTAAAAATCAACTTTTTATCTTAACTGGTAACAAAGGTTGTTTGTACATGCCATGCTTTTAATGTATCGTTAGCCTCTTTAAGCTTTGGTGTGTTTGTGTTTAAATTAGCCAGCTGAATTGTAAGTGGAAGGATTGTTGGCAGGTATAGGGAGAGATCTAATAAACATTATCTCCCTGACTAATGTCAAACATCCACAAGGAATTAACTTTGAACAAGGGGTTTAGATAACACACACACACACACACACACTCGTGCAGGAGGTCATTTTTCTCGCACACACCCCCAGTGAGCGGTTTGCAGGGGAAGTGGAGTGTGTCAGTCGATAATGTGACAGTTTGCTCCCTCTTTCTTCCCTCCTGGTTTCTGTACTCTGCTCCATCATATTCTGTTGACATTATCAGGCAGTGCACATGGCCGAGCAGTCTTCACTTTCACTCTGACACACACACACATACACACACACACACACACACAAAATTTCACTGTATGGAGAAGTGAGACTCTGTCAGTATCGAGTCCATTGTCTGAGCAGATGCTTCCTCTTCTCCACAGAGTACATGTCATGGTGCTTTACTCATCCCTTCGCTGTTCAAACTTCCACCACGTGTGTTAGCGGCTTATCAATTCTAATTTAAAGTCTAGTTTTTCACTACTGAATAGCGCAAAGGCAGATGGGGCGATACAAAAAGGTGGTTTGTTGACCATACAGTACTTATTTTGTTTGGCAGAAAAATATGTGCAAAAAGAATGTATTGCTTTCTACTAATTGCCTAACATTTAACATTTTAATGACCAACCGCTGAATTGATTTAATCGAGAGATCCATAAAACTGAGTTTATCCAAAAAGAGTGACATCATAGCACCACTTTAAATGTTCTCGCTTATAATTTTCTTGAATAAAGGCATTCGGCACAAACAAAGCTGACTCAAGACATTTCCTAAGACGTAAGCCACCAATTCATTATGTCCTCACCATGAGTCTTGTTTTAGAGGGTCTCTGTCCTGCCTCGTTTCTGTGCCTAAAACACTGTATCCCTAAAATATGACTAAATGTAATACATCCCTCACAAATCACACAGACGTTCTGATTCAGCTTTGACCTCCTTGCCATAGTTTTCCCTTTTTAATATGAACATTAATGTTGACTCTTTCTCTGTTCCACCTCCCAAAAATGTGGTTTCATCAGCTCTTTCTGGATCTTTTATTGCTTTGTTTCTGTGCGTCTGCCTGCACATGCAGGTTTGGGTTCACTCCCTGATTTATGTGTGAGAGAGTTATGATTACTGCAGCTTTTTTGTTGTTGTGTGTGTGTGTGTGTGTGTGTGTTATCGTGTGAATTGGGCCAAGTCCTGCGTTTATTTATTTGTTTCGTGACATTTGGTATTGATTTCCAACTTTTTCATAAACGCTTCGCACGTTTGGACTTCATTTATTGTTTCTTTTTCCAGCTTTGCAGCACTTCTACTGCTTTGTATTTGTGCTCATAATTCACTGATTACAAATGACTCCGGATCAGTCTGTTAGCTAAGTGACTAAAATGTTTGCTCTCTTTCCAGACCACAGATTAAGGAAACAAAGTGAAAGACAAAGAACGAGACAGAGATAAAAGGCAGAGCGTTATCTCACGCAGAGGAAATATTACGAGGCGACAGAGAAAGAGATCCAGGGCTCTCCCATGTTTCACAGCGTATAAAGTGTCCTTCTCCTTCTTTTTCTCTAAACACCTTGCCATCTCTCCCATCACGGCCATAAAACAATCTGAAGGTCTCTTTGTTCTACTTCTCCCATGTTTCTATGTCCTTTAAAGTCTTCTTCTGTCGAACTACCTCCCCAGAGGGGGAGATGTGTGCTGCTCTGGCGCTGTGTGTGTTCGCGTGTCAAGTGTGTGTGTGTGTGTGTGTGTGTGTGTGTGTCGAGGTGGATCAGTTTCCTTTATGCCGTCATCATGTGCCATCTGATAGGAGCTGTTATTGGTTATTGGAGGCTTATTTAGCTGTGCTGATCTTTCAAACGCACTCGCAGGCGCGTCACAGGAAAGGAGTGGCACTCTTTGGATTGTTCAGTTGCCCTTTTGTGTTTTTTTAATCTTAAGAAAATTAATGGAAGAGAGTGGCAATGGGGGGAAGTGGAGAATCCATCAAATAAATAAAGGAAGGAAAGGAGTGAGTGAACAAGGACCTAATCAGAGTAGTATTTACCTTGCTTGTGTGTAGTGTCTAACAATAGACTAACCTTATAGCAATGGTTGCATCAAACCCACCTTTGCACGCAACTGCAGAAGGGCAACCCAATTACCCTATAGGATACTATGTCATGAATTATAATCTTATTTATGCTATCAGGGAGGAAATGGTAATTTATCATGGATGTGATAACAAATCTATCATTTTAGAAGTGAAGTGAAGCCTGGTTTAAAAAATACAGGAATTATCATGTAATAAAACACAAATCATTATTTATTCTCTGTTTAGGCATGGTGATCTTATGATTTATGATATAGTCCTCTCATCCAAATGTGGGATACTGTAATAATAATGCATTTTATTTATACAGCGCTTTTCTGGAAACTCAAAGACACTTTACCGATAAAAACACACTTCAAATATATCAAACACAACATTAATTACAGATTTAAAAGCAGCAGAAAAGGTGAGATTTGAACATGTTGAGATTGGGGCAGTCACGGATGTGTTTGGGGAGTGAGTTCCAGAGGGAGGGGGCAGCGATGGCTCTGCCCCCCCAGGTTGATTCCAGTATGTTTTTAGTGCCGCTGTAAAAGTCTAAAGCATATTCTGATGGTTATCAGGATAATATCATGAATCCCAATGAATAGACCAGTAAAATTATATGGCAGCAATAGCCAAGTTCAAGGCTTCTGTGGTTGATGGCAGAAACAAATCTAATATAAAACACCATTAGAAATGTTTATGTCTCTTCATTAGAACTATAAAGGGAGCTTGAAACTCTTCTAGACTCAATAGACCACAGTGCATTGCAGCACATACCGCTGCAATAACAACTACACCTTTTTTTAACTAGCAACACTCCTCGCCCACACAATCAGCCGCTGAGTGCAACAAGTTCACGGCAGTGGTGAAGAAGTGCATTGTCGAAAATGTAGGAAATCAACAAGCGAGCCAGAAGTACATGAAAAAAAAAAAGTCAATTAAAGTAAAGTATAGCACTTTGTCACAACACAGGAGTCATTTGAAGCAACAATGAGCCTGCAGCCCAGTCAGGGGAGATAAATGGAGCGAGCTGTGTTTGGGCTCCGTGGGATGAATGGAGCGCTACAGCTGCCACGACGAGCTAAATATTACACACTGAAACGCACAGATACACACACGCTAACTGAGCAGAAGGCAGGAATATGTTAGGAATGTGCTCGCTGGGATGAGCGACCTTCACGCGGACACATGCACCACGCTGTGCGCTCGGATACACAACAGCGTGCCAAGACACACACATTTCTTCTTCGCGTTCACAAACTTCTCAGATCACATGCTGACACATTTGTACTCTTTTCGCGCGAAGATTTGCTCGTGAAGAATTGCTCTCGCTCGCACACCCTTTCTTAGTTGCACAACAGGTCAGGATGTTTCACAAGTCAGGACCTGCATGTCGAGGATATGCCTGTCTGTATATCGCTGCGTCTGTGTGTGTCTTGCATTACTCGCTAGTAAGAAAATGTGAACTGTTAAAGACACACACACACACACACACACACACACACACACACACACACACACACACAGGCGACAGACTAAGTTTTAGTCTCATTACTGCGGTCTCCAAGGAGTCTCCATGGTAATGGCAGAATGAAACCACGGCCTTTGGGAGAGGAAGTGTGTGTGTGTGTGTGCACTTTTGTCGTCCCACAGACCCAGAAGTGGTTTAATTCCCCCAGGAAGTGAGTTATTCTCCACAGGCCAATCAGAGGACAAAGTTTGAGACAGAGTGTAATCCAATTGGTCCAGTATTTCTGACCTTTAATACCCACAGCCAATCCCAAGAGCACACAGCCAGCAGGGCGATGACATCACTGCCCAAGTGAGGTAACGAGAGGAAGAGTTTACATACTTGAGCCAGGGACAGTGACCTTATGAGATGTATTCTGTGTTGTTATTGGAACGGAAACATGGGGAGAGCAATGATAAAACAAGAGCAAGGAGACAAACAGACCCAGTCAGACAGAGTAACAAGAGGAGCAACATAAACATTTGTAAAAAGTGAAAGCGCAAATAGATTCCTTTTTAAAATACAGCCAGCAAAGCCACACAGATATAAGGAGAAAAATGATGAGTGACATACATGTAGTAGAAAGCTTGGGGAATGAGTGCACGGCTAAACAAATATTTACAGTGCGCCCTCCTCTGTGTTTATGGCGGCTTTACAACCACACACTCCTCCTCCTGTTATCCCTCCCGCTCTTTCTCTGCCTTTCCAGACCACGCTTTCCTTCAGGTCAATGGTCTTGCTGGGTCGTTGTTTACTGTTATGCATTGCAACTATTTTCATATGTCCTCTCTGGGGATTTCCCGTTTTTGCATGCCTGCATGGATACAAACACTACTTGTGTCGCAACATCAGTTATGCAAATGTTACCCAAATTGTGTGTGCAGTTTTATTTTTTCAGTTTTTTTAAACAAACAGTAAATATGTCACTGCTGTGTTTTATGTCTAAAAAAGCAGAAGAGACTGATAAGATAGACAAACGTGGAAAGAGAAAGTCGAGGGCATAAACATATCAGAAATACATTTGTGTTCCATCAATATTTCTGCTTGTTGCTATGAATTGCAAACAGCAGAACATGTGTGTAAACATACTTACACCCATACCTGTTTATGTAAATTTCCTGTGGTTGCAAACTCTACCCTCTACTCGAGCGCATCAAATATCACCCCTTGACCTCAATATGGCCCGATGTTTTGAGCACTTATCTCAAAAACAGCTTGTCTTAAAATCACTGTTTTTCATCATTGTAATCTGTCAATTCATCTGTGTATTCTGCCCTCTGTTTTCTAAATATCCTGTTTCTGATACTGTCAATCTGAGAAGTGTTAGACCAAACTCAGTATTTCACAACACATCTGAAACCAGGAAAATAATTTGTTACTTTAAGAAAACGTTTGACTGGTGTCGTTGTTTTGAGTTGACATTCACCAAAACGCCCATGTTTTCTTCTGTTAGCATGAAAACATGTGCGTTTTAGCATAAATGAAAGCTAAGGCTGATGGTATGGCCTTTTGTTAAACAAACAAATGTGTGTTGGCCCTTAACTGTCCTTATATCTTTAGTTCAAAATTGCAAGTGATTACAGATGATGTATTACAGCTAATCTCACTGCTTCCTCTTTCCCTGATTTTCAACAGTGATACTGAATAGTACACCAAACATGATGGCTATTCATTTGTTTCCATCCAAAAATACCAAATTCTGAGCTGCTCCAAAAATGAAATGAAATGTTTCTGGAATCCTGTTGACAACCAAAATACATTACCTCATTGGTTGAGTTAATAATATATTTCTAAACGTAGCTATTACTGATGCAATTGGGGAATTTCTGTCGTTGATGCAAAATAAGTGATCAATTAGGGATTGACTGACTTTTTATTTATTTATATTTTATTTAATCCGTTTTACAGGAGGTGGAGACTCTGGACATCAACACCATCAGGGACACCAGGACAGGAAAATACGCCAAACTACCAAAGGTGTGTGTGTGTGTGTGTGTGTGTGTGTGTGTGTGTGTGTGTGTGTGTGTGTGTGTGTGTGTGTGTGTGTGTGTGTGTGTGTGTGTGTGTGTGTGTGTGTGTGTAACTTTGTCCTCTGACAAGAGGTGTGACTGTTACAGAAAGATGTAACCTTGTGTGTCCACTGTCTGCGAGTGTTTCCTCCCTCAGCTGATGGTGCAAAGGTGACGGAGCGTTAATGAGCCTGCTGACAGATGGGCTCTCAGACAGGAAGTGATATAACCAGTGACCGTTAGCGAGGAAGTCGTTTTGTAAGACATAGATCAGGCTGAAGGAGACGCTGATATTACGCTGCTAGTGGCTTTAGTGGTTCAAACATATGCTAGCTCCTGGGTCAAATTGGTTACAAAAAAGCTGTCACTGTGACATTTGATTCTGCTTTCATTTGGTTAAGACTTCATATTTATTTGCTAATAACTCAAACCAAACATTTTAGGCATAATATCAGGAAAACAGCATTTCTAGGATCCATTATGTGAAATGTAGGCTGTCATGTGGTGATGACAGCTAAGTTATTTCGAAATGTGGTCTTTAGAGAAGGAACAAAAAAGAATCATATCAGACTGGTTCAACTGCCTAAAGTCACAAACTGCAGATAGTTTACAGAGATTTTATCAGAGAAAACCCTGGGTAAAAGAAACCTAAGTGTATGCCTCCTGAACTGCACCAAACCACGGGAGGATTTAATAAAAACAGCTCTTTAAATGATAAATAGATTATCATTATTTAAATGTTTTTACTTATTGTTTATTATTTATTTTAACTAAACAGAATGATCTGTATATTGGTCAAACTGTATTATCAGTACTATGTGTACTATGTCCTTCTTAAATGATTGCATAAATTGTGTCTACCACATTGACCACACTGTGTTAAGAACATACAGTAGACAGACACATTTGGGCAGAGGCGAACCATTTGTAAACTCCAGATTATATTCAGCTACTTGTCTGTGTAATACTTAAGGAGTGCATTAATGGAGCACTCTTCCAGTCTTTGCGACCAATCAAATGCTTTTACAGCACAAACTAGCATTCACACACATCCATACAGAGGCAGAGGTGGCCCTACAAAGTTCCAATCCCAAACGTGGACTAACATTCACACTGTTGGCAATGCCATCTGGAGCAATTTGGGGTTCAATATCTTTCCCAAGGACATGTCATCCTGATGGACTGGGGCTCAAACCACTACCCCTTCCAATTGGACGACGGCCGTCTACTTCCTGAGCCACGTGTGTGTGGGAAACACTGTAGATGTTCTATCTAAAATGTTGCTCTTGAAAATCCACAGAACTTGCTGTCAACAGTTTTACGAGGACTATTTCTATGGTTTCAGAGAAAACTGTTTAAAGTGAGGCCTGTGTAACGTCTTGAGTCACATGGACGCTGTTTGTTTTCTCCGTAATTTGATTGCACTGATCCTCTAAACTCTCGCTTGCTGCTTGAGTACATTTTGTGCGCTACTTTGGCCGGATTTGTCTTGAACATCCATCCGAGTTGATTAGTTAAATTGGAATGAAAGGGAGACATGATAGAGAGGAAGTGATGGAGAGACATTGAGTGTTAGAGACGGTTGGTGGCAGATAAAGAGTCTAAAAAGGAGGAAAGAGTCGTTTAGTTAATTAGATCAGAGTGCTACACCACATGCATCACATTTACTGTTCTCAGGAGGCCGAGAGCTGGAGCTGGAGCGGGAAGGATGGAGAGTGTTGTGGTCGATACATTATGTATGCAAAGTGTGTGTCTATAAAAAGTGTGTGTTTCTGTTTCAGGACGCCAAGCTGCGGGACGTGCTCGGCTTCGGTAAGGGGGGCAGCGTAGAGAGGAAGCTGGTAACCGTCGTCTATGGCAATGACCTGGTCAACATCTCTTACCTGAACTTCCAGGCCATGCAGGAAGATACAGCCAAGGTAACATTGGAAATCACCGTCCAATAACCTACTCACTTAAACCTGGCTTTAAAGGAACAGTTCACCCAAACTCAATCTAGATTGTTTAAATATGAGCTGCCTATATATGTGTGCCTTCTTTACAATATAAGCCGATGGCACTCGCCCAAAACATTTATTCAAAACCACAAAAACATTATATTTTTTCAGAAATGCCAATACGGTTACTTAAGATTATCAACGTTGACTATAGACCTAGTTGTAAGCAGTTTCTTCTGAGTATATTTACTCAAGTCCCATTCTTAAGTACTACTTTGACATAAATGTACTTTTTTTTTTACTGCACAACATTTATTTAATTATTGTAGTTACTTTTCAAATCGGAAACCCATGTATGCCTTATTGATATGATGCAGTACAGTACACTACTCCTGAACACAGTATTAAACCATTTTAAATACACAAAATACAACATGAGCATGCTCCTATATGCATTTGTTTGTGATAAAAACAGCAATATATAATATTCTATAGTAATATAACACTCTGTTATTATAATTTTCACGCAGGAAAGATCGTTTGCTGATAAAACTCCTAATTACTACTACTTTATCGACATTTTGACTTTTACTTGTAATCCAGTATTTCAACACAATATTCATCCGGGTACTTCTTCCACCTTGGGTTTCCTGTAGGAACTATTTTCTCTCTACCAAACTACACCTCCCAACTCTATCACCACACAAAGGGAAGCGTTCATTGTCTCATGGGCAAGAGGCTTGTGATCAACTCACACCAAAACAATCTAGATTAATAAATAGCGATACAGGTTAGACAGGTTAATACAGGTTAAGTGTTGAACTTTCCCTTTTATTTTTATCTTTCTCTTGTCATCTCTCCATCCTCTCTCCTTATCTCCTAAACTAGTCTCCTTCTTTCCTCAGGCCATATGCTAATTGCTCACTTTACGATGTTGACATAAAGGCATGTGCGTGTTTAGGGGTTGTAAAGAGGGATTTCTCCTCTGAGTGTGTGTGTGTTGTGTATATAGTAACTGTTCCACTTAGTTTTGACATCAGACGAAGAGTTAAACAACCCTGTTTTATGTGTGTTTCCAGATTTGGACAGATGAGCTCTTCACCTTGGCCACAAACATACTTTCCCAGAACGCATCGCGGAACACCTTCCTGCACAAAGCGTAAGAAGAAGTCTTATCTTAACTTTCGGGAACTGTAGATTTCAGATATTGGTTTTTAAACCCTCTATTTCTGTTTCAGGTACACTAAGTTAAAGCTGCAGGTGAATCAGGATGGGAAGATTCCTGTGAAGAAGTGAGAAACACACACATCTACCACATTTTAAACTTTGTACAGAATTGTAAACACCAGTGCTCTCCACTTCTTCATTTCCTTTCCTCTTCTCTGTCTCTCTTCCACTTTCTCTCGTCTTAAGTTCACTTTTGGTTTTACCTCCTCACTGTTGATGGTCATGCTAAAGGAATCCTTTTGAATAATGACTGCTAACTCTCCAAACTCTCTTTCTTTCTGTCAGTATCCTCAAGATGTTCTCAGATAAAAAGAGAGTGGAGACGGCTCTGGAGCAGTGTGGCCTCGTAACTAACAAGGTAATCATCTGAAGCCATCACTGACCACAGGGCAGCTTTAAAAATGCCTGTTCAGTATGTTGGTTCATAAATTCGAAAAGTTGCAAATCAGTCCGTCACCCTGGGGTGCTGCAAAGCATTCTCTGCATGCCTTTGCTCTGTCAGAAAGGCACCAAAGGCTGCAGGCTTGTGGGAGAGTAGCTTTAAAGTGGACATTTTAATGAACTTTAATCAAGAGTTTAAGATTGTTTTGGCACAGATGAAACAAACAACATATATAATGCTAAGGACTTTAAATACTGGTTCTCAGTCACAGCTAGATTTCTCTACTTAGCTTTGTGCTAAGCCAACCAGCTACTGGCACCTTCATATTTACTGAGTAGTGTAAATCTTATCACCTAACTTTGAATAAATACGTCTATTTCCCTAAATGTTATACCATTTTTTTTCCTGTTGCAATTAAGGTATGGGGTTTCTCTTTAATATGCAGTCAAAAAGACTTTAGAGCAAATATGTCTAAAAAGATAAAGAGTTGTGCTAAGAAGAATTCCAAAGCTATGTTTGCCAAACCAGAAGTTTGGCTCCAACCAACACGGATGTTTAATAAGCACAGATCGATTCACAGCTCTCATTTATTAACTGCGGATGATGCCAAGCTGTCACTCACATTTAGGGCAACATCAAACTAAACGTTTGGATTCGCAAACAAAACTTTAGATTGCAGTTATTGACAGTGCAAAAGTCTTATGCTTGATTGCAAAATGAAGACACAATAGTAACCCCATTTTAAGGTTACATACACAAGATCTCAAGTAGGTGAGAAGTTGCACAATAGTCCCTAATACATTTCCAACTGTTAAAAAAACAGAAACCCAGGCTTCATTCATTCTGTCCAACCTGAAAGTCTCTGCAGTGAAAGGGACCGCAGGCGTGTGGTTTGTTAGGTGAACAACAAGGTTCCTTTTGTCTAATTGCCCAGTGCAATCTTTCTTGAAAATCAGTTTAGAGTCACAAGACATTTCATTTTTGAATAAGAGGTAAGATTGGGCAAACTGCACTGTCAGCACTTCTCTTTGTATTGTTGTGCTCTGGTGCCTCCTGCTGGAAGAGTAGCAGAAAACACATGAAGAGGGAAAAGACAGAAGGACATCTGATCCACAATTCTGGGCTTAATTATCTTCAGCCCTTAACATTTACAGTATTTCAATGTTTTTGGGGATCATTAGTAAAGATTAGAATGACTTACATTTAGTATTTTATCCTCAGTTTGGTCATTTTCCTTCTTGCTTTTCCCTCCATATCTTTCTATACAATCTTGTTTGTTCTCCTTCAGCAGACAGAGGGAATCAAGCCAGATGATTTCACGTGGGATGCCTTCCAGAAGTTTCTTGAAAGCCTTTGTCTCCGGCCTGAGGTACAAAGCATCTTTGAGGAAAGGTATGTGATAACATGTGTGATTTTTACAAACAAATCCAATCTCTTTCCATTATGTTGTCCAAAGGTTTAAACCCCACCCTAAATCGTTTCATAATGGTGCTCTAGTTGTATTTGTAGGATTCCTTGTAATGCCAGCAACCTTTATCTGTGACACACACACACTCTTTTCTCTTTCGCAGTGGCTCCAAGAGGAAGCCGTTCATCTCTTTGGACCAGTTGATAGAATTCATTAACCATAGGCAGCGAGACTCCCGACTGAACGAGGTGCTGTACCCCCCCCTGAAGAGAGAGCAGGTCCGACAGATCATGGAGGAATACGAGACCAACGTCAGCCAGCTGGAGAGAGGTACGTCACTTTGAGAGTTCTTTATTTATGTGTACACATTCTTGACATTTAGATGCTTGTATCCAGAGCAGATGAAACATATGATCTTCATTAATGAGAATCATTTTATGTCGATGGCTTGTGTACTCGAATTAAGCAACAACATGGGCTATATTGACAGAGAAATCTGAATTTGCAGCTGCAATCAAATGTTCTTTCTGCATCATGCACCAGCATTTGACGGAACAGAGATGTACGGTAATTGGATGCAAAAACAAACAAAATTAGCTTGGATTTTTGTGTCTTCACCTCTGGGTATCCAGGGGGGGTTCATGCTTTTGATACTGATAAAAAAACATAGCTTACAACCTGGTAGAAATTCCATTGTGTGATTAATAGAGCTGAAAATATCAATCAACTAAACGATAACCTTATGGCCAAATAAATTATTGTTGAAGTAATTTCTCATGCCAAAAAGCAAAAGATGTTTCAGCTTATTTCGACATATCCTGCTTTCTCTTTTTTATTTCATATTAAATTGATAAAACAAGACCTTAGAAGACGTTGGACTTTGAATACAAATGTTCCATTCGATACAAATACACAGTGCTGCTAATATAAATCAGTCCTGGTTTTGTTACCTTTAATTAGCTGCCCAAAGACCATCCAAGGTAATGTCCATGTTACGCTGACCTTATTTAGCTGCTGAATCAAAGACCCACACTTAAAGAGAATCATGTCACGTAAATAAGAGTTCAAAGCAAGAGTTCAGAGTACGTGCAGCTGTGTCCTCTTGTAGATTTGATCTGTTTGTCCCAAAGCAGGGTTTACCAGCTGCAGTAGTACTGAGAGTATTACAGGTTTATTGGTATGATTGATTCCTGGTTATTTTAAAGCAGCATGTTGTCCTTTTCTTAAATCCTGAGACATCCACTGAAATAGATATCTATTCTCATCCAGAATGTGGGAATCAGCTGCGATTTTGATCAAATGTCCTCGACACGTGTTGCTGTGGATACACTGTAGAAAAACTGTGGAACTTGCATAGCCTTGTCTGCCGTTAGCTTCCCTGCTAGGACACCATTAAGCCAAAAACTGTGAGGTGATCAAGAATCCAGCCCGCAGTGTTCAGACTCAGCTGGAGCTCCCTTTAAGTCAGAAAACAGAAGCCTTTTTGTCAGAATGAAATCGAGCACATTAATTATATTATCCTCCAGTCTCTGCCCTTGAAATCTTCAGAGCACCAAACAAGTTTGACCTTTTCTAACTACAGGTTAACACGTTTCATTCTTCTCCCCCTCTCTCTGTCTCAGATCAGATCAGTTTACAGGCCTTCACTCGGTATCTGGGAGGAGAAGAAAACAGCATTGTTCCTCCAGAGAGGCTGGATATCATCGACGACATGAATCAGCCGCTGTCTCACTACTTTATCAACTCATCACACAACACATACCTCACAGGTAAAAAAGATACACACCTCAGAACTTTTTTTTAATATTCAACATTTTCCAAATAATTAAACGTACAGACAAAATGTCTGCGCCTTGAAAGATACAAAATAAAGAAATGAGGCAACTCTATAGAGACAGACAATGGTGACATTAAATGCACATTTTTGTATAAATGGATTAATGCTCATTGTCCCCAGTTCAGACCTTTTTACACAGGTATAATGAACTTAAATTCAGAAAACAATATTACAATGATCATATCAAAAACCATTGCAATGGTTTCTTACGTTTCTGCAAAAAAAGAGTTCTTCTATCGAAAAAGCGGCATTTTTTTTTCTAGAGTCAAAGTACTGATTACGATTACAGTTTTTCTAATGGAAGTAGAGGGGACTTCATTCCTGACCATTTTCACCATCAATAGCTTTTCTTGCCAGCATTTTAGGTAATTTCAAAGCAGATTTCAAAGTGAATTTGCTGACAATTCCAGAATAATTAGTTGCTTTCTTGCAAGAAATGCAGCCTAGTACCTATCTGAGTTTATCAATGCTAACTTTGAATATCTATCTTACATATAAAACCATTTGCCCTTCCTTTCTGTGTGTGTGCAGTGGGTCAGCTGACCGGCCTCTCCTCGGTGGAGATGTACCGCCAGGTGCTGCTGACCGGCTGCCGCTGCATCGAGCTGGACTGCTGGAAGGGCCGGCCGCAGGACGAGGAGCCCTACATCACCCACGGCTTCACCATGACCACTGAGATCCCCTTTAAGGTGGGGTCGATTTTCATTTATTATACAGGATTATTCCCTTTGAGTTTGAATGTTAAAGAGACTTTGCTCTCATATATATGTACTATACAGGATTTTACAAGGGTGTTAAATGTTCACTTCCAGCCATGAACATGAATTGGGGCGGCTGTGGTTTAGTGCTCTTATCTTCAGATATACAGGTTCAATCCCACCTTGACCCCCACTGCAGTCAGCATGTCGTTGTGTCCTTTGGCAAGACACTTCACCCTAATATTGCTCCTGTGCGTATTATCCACAGTATTCAATGTATTACATGTCTAATATATGTAATATAATGTAAAGCGCTTTGAGCTCTTGGAAAAGCGTTAAAATACTGTAAATACCATGAATGATTAATTATAACATTTTATTTCTAAATTAGCATTCTATATAAAGATATTTTCTTAAGATATGAGGACAGACATATAAAGCTTCATGGGAAAACCTCAATAGAAAAAAAGACATTGGGTCTAGTTTATTGACTTATATGTTCCCCTTTATAAAGCACTTACATGCTGAGGTGCGATTTCTCCTCCTCTGTTAGTAAAACTATAAAACATTATTATGGGGACCTCTTGCCCTGAACTGAAGCAAGAAAGGTTTAGAGCTTCTTTGAATGTTTTATTCTTTCTGCCTGCAGGAGGTGATCGAGGCGATAGCAGAGAGTGCTTTCAAGACCTCGGCGTACCCCCTCATCCTGTCCTTTGAAAACCACGTAGATTCGTAAGTGACAAATGTATATCTTTTGGAGCGCTGCTTTTATTGCTTTTAAATTGTCTATTGTTTGTTACTTCTACTTGTTTTATGGTGTGTGAGCTGAGCTGTGTTACTTTTTGTATGTTTTGTTTATTTGCCTGTACAGCACTTTGGTCTGGAGGTTTAAAGTGCTCTATAAATAAAGCTGTATTATATTGTATATATCACTAGAACCAGATGCAATATTCAAGCATTTATTGGAAGTTTTAAACAGTCTTCCTTGATGTCGAAAATAAATCTGGGCTGTTATAATAGCAATTGATGATCGCGAGGAATTTGGGTTTTAATTTAAGAGTTAAAGTAAATGAGAAAGTAATCCGTGTTTCTTGCTCTGTCAGGGCTAAGCAGCAGGCCAAGATGGCAGAGTACTGCAGGACCATCTTTGGAGACGCCCTGCTCATCGATCCACTGGAGAAATATCCGGTAAGACTGACCCCCAGGCAGATCTGACGTGAACAATGTCCTTGTGGGATACATTAATTTATGGTATCCTTTTAAGACCTTTTTTTGACCAACAATTCATCTTAAGTGGTTTGTCACTGACATTTCCTTAAGGAAAGATTCAACACACCCATGTCCTTTGACTCCACAGTCATGGTGTTAATCAACTTACAAACCATCAAAAGGATGAAACAGCTTGTGATAACCAGATGATATTATTTTTGCTGAGACACAACTTGTGATGCATTTGTCTGTATTAAAAAAAAAACTTACACCAACCTGGTACCAGATTTGATCATTAAAACATTTTGTGTGATCGGTTTCCATTATTCTATAGGTGAAAGGGTTACATAAGGGTATTTGCAGAAAGTTGTGCATGTTTTCATTTTTATTCTAGTGTTTTTCTAAGAAAGGGTTAATGGAAAATGAAGTACATACTGTATGAATGAAATTCCTGATGAGCTTGTATTCATAGAAAGTATATGTAAACATTTCCTCATGTGTTTATATGCATGCAGATTAAAATGTATAATTAATGTAGTTTTTTACCAAAGTATTTGAAAAGGCAGAATGTAAACACTTGAAATTAAACACAATCATCCGAGTTTTAAGAATCTTAAACTGTTCTTGATTTAAACAGTTTTAAGGTTGTTAACTTTATTTACAAAGTTATACAGTAGTGTTTGTGCTTGACCCTGTGACTTTTGTGTCTTAACACCAACTATGTATAATATGTTGCCGGTCCACATCACTGACACAGCCTTACTTACCTTAATTCTTCTTCCAAATGTTACATGTTGTCTTTTGTGTTTGGTCAGCTGGACCCTGGTCAGCCGCTCCCCACCCCACAGGAGTTGTTGGGGAGGATTCTCATCAAAAACAAGAAGAAGCACCAGCACCACCGACCCTCGAGTAGCGGCAGCATACGGCGCAGAGAGCTGGAGGAGCAACCGTCGCACAACAACGGTGAGAGCAGGCGACTACCTACATGTCTGATTTCACTTCTAATGTTACTCCCATCTGACTCTAATGAGTGTTTTGAGGAATAGGAATTTACAAGCTTACAATGGAGTTAAAATAACCGTTATTCCTTTAAACTTTTATTGCACTAAACTAGAAGTTTCCTGTTAAATGTGTAGAAGGCCCACTGACAGATGGCGAGGGAAGCCAGCTGCTGACTAACGGAGAGGAGAAGCTAGCTGAGAGGATGGTCAAAGACTCTGAGCCACGCAAATCCCTTGGTGGGTTCTAGACGAAGGCAGAGATGAATTTAAGTTGTATTAAGTTAGACATAAGTTTTGCCTAAAGTGTATGTATTACATGTCTCAGGGGCTGAGGGAGAAAGCGAGGAGGATGAGGAGGACGAACCGGTGACAGACCAGAAGAAGCCCAACTCTGACGAGGTAAGAGCCTCCAGCGGGTGATGATGTTGTGACGGGCTGAAGTGTTGTGTGACTGGATGATTGATGGATCAGTGTTATCTGCCTCCTTCAGGGTACAGCCAGCAGTGAGGTGAATGCCACAGAGGAGATGTCCACTCTTGTCAACTACATCGAGCCTGTCAAATTCAAGAGCTTTGAGGTGGCAAACAGTAAGTGTGTGGATGTGTGTGCATGGATAGATTACTAAACAGGCCTACCAGCTATGCCAAAGAGACCAACACAACTACAATGAGATTGAGAACTATGAAAAGGGGTAAAACTACTTCAAAAAGACATAGAGCAACTACGATGAGACACAACACATCTACAAAGAGACATAAAACAACTACAGGGATACAAAAAGACAAGTGTATGAGAAAGATATGAAGTGAAAGAAGGTGAAGTCATTTGTGGTTATTGATCTTTTCATACAGACCTGTCTCACATTGACTATTTTAACCAATTTCTGAACCAGTAAAAACAGTGTCGGTTTTTCTGAATGAATAAGTTCTCTTATTTCTCTCTCTTTCTTTCCACCAGAGAGAAGAAAGTACTTCGAAATGTCCTCATTGGTGGAAACAAAAGGCATGGACATCCTGAAGGCTTCCCCCATCAAGTTTGTAGAGTATCCTTGCAGGCTTGTTACCTCTTGACAACTTATTTTAGGAAATTCAAACGCCTCTATTTTGCCCATTAGAATGGAAAGTAGTGAGGGAGTAAGAATCTTCAAAGCTGCCTAGACTTTAAAATAACGTGAAGAAAATGATGTCTGCTAACACATATGCCACGTATACAGTCTTTGGTTCTTAACAGCGCTCCTCCAGGTACAATAAGAACCAGCTGAGCAGAATCTACCCTAAAGGAACGAGAGTGGACAGCTCCAACTACATGCCGCAGCTATTCTGGAACGTCGGCTGCCAGATGGTGGCGCTAAACTTCCAGACCCTCGGTGAGTCCCGTTTATATCTCCTACTCTTTTCCGCAGTTTGTCGGCAGCCTTTTTGAACTTTTTCCTGGATATATCTATTGTGCTCATTTATGACTTTATGTATATATATATAAATAATTCAGATTTTATAGAAGTCTATGACAAAATGACCGTATTTCTCATTTGACTTATTAACTAGGAGTCTATGGTCTGAAACACTATTACCAATCATTCTTTAATACAGCATGATGTTAAATTTGTAAATGATTGCCCCATTTTGACAAAAAAAATGAAAAAGCAGCGTTTGCTTTAGGACGGGGCTTACTTGTGATTGGAAAACAGCGTTATAGCAACCTGTCAGTCTTGTTTTTTCATCTGGTTTTACAGTTGCAAACCTTTTTTTCCGAATATCTTATGAATTGTAAAGTGTCCTTGGGTGTTAAGAAAGGCACCTCCAAATAACATGTATTATAATTATTATTAAAAACTGAAATCCATTGAAAAGTTTGGTCTCTCACCAAAGGCCCTGCTGATTAATTTCATACCTGATATGTTTTAATCCACAAGTTAGGCCGATACAATATGTAAACAAGCTGAGTGTGATTTGATGCTACCTTGTTTGTTTGAGCACATTCTGCTGAGGGTCATTTTGCAGTTTAGCATGAGATGGCCTAACTTAGGCATGTGAGCTCGGCCCTCAAAGTACAAAGTATCCACAGAACCATAAATAAGGTCTTTTTTAAGTTTTTATTTCTGTAGCTGGCAGATACTGTGGTATTTAGAAAGTTTCTTCAGCCTTATAAACAATTCCCTACTCAGAGAGGTCAAGCTAAAGCATCTTAGTCTTCATCCCTGTAAATCCCTCTCTTCCCAACTTTTCTTGATGCCTCTCATCTCTTTCCCCCCTTTCTCTGCATTCCTCCTCCAGACCTCCCTATGCAGCTGAACATGGGTGTGTTTGAGTACAACGGCCACAGCGGATACCTGCTGAAACCTGAGTTCATGAGAAGGACGGACAAACAGTTTGACCCTTTCACAGAAAACATAGTGGATGGGATAGTCGCTAATACTGTTAAAATTAGGGTAAGGACAAAACATGCCATCATTCAGATATTAAAGTTCTCTTAAGAGTTGTTATAATTAACTTGTTGGATTTCCACCAGGTGATCTCAGGGCAGTTTCTGATTGATAAAAAGGTGGGCGTGTATGTGGAAGTGGACATATTTGGACTTCCTGCTGATACAAAGAGGAAGTACAGAACCAAAACATCCAATGGGAACTCTCTGGACCCCGTGTGGGACGATGACATGTTTGTGTTTAATAAGGTGCGCATACTAGGATACAGATGTCATGTGAAATGTCCTGTCAGCCTTCATTGTCTGTCTTTATACTCCTGATTGTTAACTGCACCAATGACATCACCTCTTCTCTTTGCAGGTGGTCCTCCCCACACTGGCCTCTCTGAGGATAGCGGTGTTTGAAGAAAATGGAAAGTTTATTGGACATCGAATCCTCCCTGTGTCAGCCATAAGACCTGGTCAGCACCACACACACACACACACACACACACACACACACACACACACACACAAAAATTAAAATAAGGTTTGCCAGGGTCAGTCCTTTAAACAAACATGTTTAATTGAATATTTGTGGAAAATAGGTGAATATCTGATGTTGATTTCAAACTGAATGAACTTATTAAGATGCATGGACAAATGAAACCTCACCTAAAGAAAAGCATCTAACATGACTTTAGATTGTTGCATAATGGATCACCAGATCTTTTTCTTTCTTAGAAAAGTCTTGTTATTACAAAGCGGATGTCCTGTATTTCTGCACTCAGTGTTGCTGTCCATTATCCTCTCCAGGACCAATGGAGAGTAGTCATGTATTTATTTTTGTCTTTCTTTTCTTCCTCCTTCTCTCCAGGCTACCACTACATTAATCTGAAGAGTGAGCTGAACCAGCCGCTCATCCTGCCCTCTCTGCTGGTCTACACTGAGGCTCAGGACTACATCCCCAATGAACACCAGGGTGAGACCCACATCAACAACAACACTCTGCAACACACTCACACTTCAGTCCCTTCACTCCAAAGTGGCACTACTTTCAGATATAGATTCCTGACTTTTCTGCTTTACTGCTAAAAAATGTTTCAGACAAAACACGTTAGAAATATTAAAGTTAATGAAAGTTTCCTGATTTTAAGACTTGATTTACCATAAAAGACTTCATACAACTTTGCTGATGTTCAAGAATAATGGTGTGTGTGTGTGTGTGTGTGTGTGTGTGTGTGTGTGTGTGTGTGTGTGTGTGTGTGTGTGTGTGTGTGTGTCTCTCAGAGTATGCAGAGGCTCTGACCAACCCCATTAAGCACATCAGTCAGTTACACAAGAGGGAGACTCAGCTGGCTGTTCTCATAGAGGACAACAGTGAGGTAAGACAACAACATCCTGATGATTCGCACATCATTCAAAACGTGTGTGGTTAAGAAAAATCCCTAAAACCCCATGCATTTAAATATCTGCAAACGGTGTGCTGTCAATCACTCAAATTCATCTTCCTGTCGCTTTTTTTCCAGCATATTCCCAACCAGCCCAAAGAGCGCGAGAGCAAGGGGGAGTGGGAGGACTTTCGGGGACCCTCCCTCTTCCCCATCCTTCCCCCCTGCCTAGTGGTCGAAGCCCCTGACATCATCAAACTACCTGCACCTGGTAGAGACCTCTACACATTGTTCATACACAAGGATACATGTTGTCTCACACACACCTGTCATTTCTCTGCACTTTGGAAAGCGTGTTATGGTAATGTAACACATTAGATTGGCATCACTTTCAATGATTGATACGTTTAACTTACCGCCATTAATGTGTTTCCACTGTCAGTATTACATTAGATTGCAGGCATTTATTAAGAGCCCATTAACAGTACAGACATCCACTCACTGTGTTGTGAAAATCATCATCCCATTTATTGGAAGCTTTTTAGTGTTTATAATTCCAAGGGGGAATTTTATTAGCAATTTCTTAGTTGCATTAGGCACAATTATGTGTTCCTGGTTCATTCTCCCATCATCCATTTCACACATTCTGTCTGTGCGTCTCCTTCTCTTTTTGTTGCATGTGTGTGTAGTACAAAGTCCAAAGGAGGACCTCATAGCCACTGTCCTGACAGGTAAGGTCAAACCAGCATTCATTCCCTATCATCACTTGGACAAACTAGCAGGTCTTGTCAGTATTATTCAAATTGAATGATATGATAATTGGTTATAATTCTTTCTGTCAGACATCCAGGTCCAGTCTATAGAGGAGCTGAAGCAGCAGAAGGGCTACTTGAAGCTCCAAAAGAAACAAAGCAAAGAACTCAAAGAGATCCGCAAGAAGCACCTCAAAAAGGTGCACACACAGAAACATGCACTTCCATCCATAGGATTTATATTTTTCCATGTGATGTCATTTTCCTCGGCAAAACAAATGATTTAAAATGTCCCCGTGTGTTTGTAGGTGTGGAATATGAGTAAGGAGCAGAAGAGTCGGAGCAGCCAGCTTCAGTCTGACACCCAGAGGAGACGTAGTCAGATGGAGAAACACCTCAAACGGAGCATCAGGAAGAAGTAAGGATGGATGGATGAACAGTATGAAGAAAGAACAGTAGATCAAATATTAGATCGTAAATTAGGGCGGGAAGGAGAAAAAGATTGGATGAAAAATAAGAATAGATTGATATTATAAAGATAGATGGATCTAAATAGGCTGACCTAAGGGTATACTATTTCATATTTCAGCGTTAAATGAGTTCACAAATGTTATTTCAATTGTTGTGTACTTGCATTAACCCAAATGTTTCCAACAAAAATCTAATTTAAACTTGTAACGGTGCCTTTTTATTTGGTCTTCTGTAATGGGGTCTTATTCCCTTTAAGCATGTGTCTGTGTCGTCTGCAAGAAGCTGTCATAAAGTGAGTTGTTGTCCAATTTAAAGCCACATTTCTCACAAACCCTTTTCGATATAGCTTGTTCTTTAACTGTATATTTTAACCAGATGAGTGATTCAAGTCATTGCACATCAGAATCTTAAATCATCAGAGACACAAGCTGTGTAAGATACTGGAGAAGCTCACATTTATTATTTAAAACATATTTATTCATAGTTTCTTATCGGGTTTAATCAAAGGTCTATATTTTGGGGAGGAGAAGATCTCAGCAGATAATTCAGCTCTGGGTCAACACCTCCAGAACGGTGGTGAAGGCAACTAGTGGCAGAACATGACATACTGCGTGTTTAACCAGAGTTCATTGTGTGTTCAGTGAGCCCAATGAGCCGGTGCAGCGCGAGCTCACCGCTTTGGATCAGGAGCTGGAGAAGCAGTCGGTCCAGCTGAGGGAGTGGCAGATGCAAGAACTCCTTAGACTCCGACAGCAGCTTCACCTACCAGAGCGGGAAAAGCAGCAAACACACCTGCAGGAGGTAACAACACAAACACACACACACACACACACACACACACACACACACACACACACACACACGCACACGCACACACAAGCGATTCTCTAACAGCTGGTCGTCTGCTGCCGTTTGTTTTCAGGCCTTCAAGAAGTTAAAGGAGACGGCCAATGAATGCCAAGCAGCTCAGCTGAAGAAGCTCAAGGAGACATGCGAGAAGTAAGTGCAGCTGCTTATGGTATCAATAGGTCTTAGTTTTCTCCATAGTGCCATATTGGGACTTTTGGTTTTGCCTCAAGCATTGTTTTTGAATAACATTCAAAAAAATGTTCCCATGAAAAGTCCCCTCTGGTAATTGCAAGTTGTCTTCAGTTGGATGTAATAGCATTGTACTTGCAGGGAGAAGAAAGAGCTCCAGAGGATCATGGACAGGAAGCGACAGAACAGCATCAGCGACGCCAAGACCCGCGACAAAGACAAGGCAGAAACGTAATGAGCTCGTCTGGAAATAGAGATTTGATTTCATGTTAAAGCAGTCGGAACAGTCTTTTTATTCACATCCTTTAATATTCCTTGCACCTTCTCTTCCTTCCCCTATTTCTCTCTCTAGGGAATTGAATGAGATCAACAGGAAACATATTCAGGATTCTGTCTCTTTAATCGGCGGGGTAAGAACCACACACACACACACACACACACACACACACACACACACACACACACACACACACACACACACACACACACACACAGTCAATCCTTGAGGAATGCCATTTATCTACTTTATTGTACATTTTTCTGCCTTTGTCATCATCTTTACTCCCCTCTTCACACACATCATCTTCTTTTCCCTTCCTCCCTAATCCGCCTATTTTATCCTCCGTTCTTCCTTCCCTCATCCTTTCTTTTTTAATCCCCTCTTACATATTGCGCTTCCTCCCGTCTGTCCATTCTCCATTTCTACTTTCCTTGCAACCTTTTCTCCCCCATCTGACACCCATCCAATGTACCTCCCATTGTCCCTTTCCTTCCTTCCTATGTCTTACTCCCTTCCTTCTCTTATTTCCTCCCCCCCAGCTGGAGGAGGCTCAGACCAGGAGGCAGGACAAGCTGATGCTGAGGCACCGGGAGATGCTGCAACACATAGACGATGAACTTCCTCTGGTGAGCAAAACACATCGACTCACACTGAAATTCATGTACCACAACAAATCTGGGTCTTAATGAATAGCTATAGAGCTAGGGGAGGGGGGTGATAATAAGGTTGTGCATTAACAAGAAAAAAGAAATAGAAGTTTCTCTGAGATTAAAACGACTTTGAGTCACTTTTAATTTGTCAAGTGACCATATTCTGTTAGAGCCATTTTCCTTTCATCTTTATGGTTTGAATGTTTGTCTTATTAATATAAGGCTTTAGAGTAAACTCTTAACTATTTATTTTTGTGAGTCACACTACGTTTCAAAAGATATTAATTTAAGGGTCACTTATTTGCTGCCAAATGTGCACTGTCGGGTGTGACGTGCATGTCTATACTGTATGCCTATATATGGCATGACAATGGTACACAGCTGTGTGATTAGATGGGAAGCGGTATAGTCTTTTGTTCTTTTTGTTCATTTTTGATGTGGAGAACTTTTAGTTAATTTGAAGCGAGGAAGTTTGTCTTCATGCTTGGATGCCGCCTTGATCAAAGAATACATTTGATGTGATTCAACGCTACAACGCTCTCCACAAAGTTTGTTTGGAAGCAAAGAGAGGCGCGTCATAACCCACAACCCCGATAGAGGAAAGTGGCTATTAAATGTAGAAACGGATTAAAATGCCACGACAGCTTCTTTAAACCAGTACGGTGGCTTGGATCGGCCAAAACAGACAAAGAAATAACCCTATTTCAATTATATTCATATAAATAACCCTATTTCAATTATTTTCATATAAATAACCGTATTTAAATGTGCCTATTTAATCTGAAATGTTACGTTTTTCCCCGGAATACTATCCTCCTCCCCAGGGTCCATATATATATATATATATATATATATATATATATATATATATATATTTCCATGTTACCTACAAAGACCATAGAACACCATAGTATTAAATGTTTGAATATATTTGTTTATATTTTGGTGTATTTTGTGTTTCTCTTGTAGCTCCAGTCTCAGTTGGAGAGGGATCTGGACCAGGAGTATGAGCGCCTGCAGGAGGAGATCTGCCAGCACCTCCAGGTGGAGCTGCACAACAAAGGGCTGAGGACAGACGCCCTGTACTCGCCCTTTTCAAACCAGGGCAGCCCCAGGTCGGACCCCCCCTCCAACTGCTCCACGCCCGACCGCTGCCCCTGGAACAGGAGCATGGACAATAGCACCGCCTCATTGGCTGATTCCACTTCCTCGTCCACTCCTGTCCTATCAGAGGCGGAGATGTCGTTCAGTTAAAACTATTACGTGTAAAAAGCAAATACTTACATTCAACTGGGGTCTATAATGATTATAATGTGGGATAGTAATGATATTAATTATTTACTAATTTTATTCCTTTTTTTTTTATTACAGACTGCTATGTTCGTGTCTACAGAGCTATATAATTTTTTATTTTGCTGCTTTTGTCAGATGCACATGCCTTTTTGTTGGAAGATTTCATTAGAATCATTACTTTTTTTACTTTTTGGTCTATGTCTTGCTTTTAATGTCATATCGTCTGATGCCTTTTTTTTTGCATCATTTAAATTGTCTGGTCAGTAAGCTTTACTGTAGTTAGAAACCAGATTTACATTCACATTTTATTCACTTTGAAAGCTTTAAACTGTGCAGAGAGAAGAGCAGGATTTGACAACAGATGACTTTGTTGAGGGAAACTTTTTAGAATAAATACAGCTAGCCCAAGCAATTAATGGTAATATGATGTTAGTAGATTCATAATGGTCTTATTCCCTAGAAATAGATGAGGAACTATTTAAAACAAAGCCTATGGAGTTCTTTAAGTACTACATAACATTTTTTTTAAACAACGCTGAGAGGTCATTTTCCAGAGTAAAAGAGGGCAACATTTTAACATAAGGGTTTAAAAGTTTAGTTTTTAACTGTAATGGCAGGAGCTGACCAGCAAGGGGAGCTGCAGCATTGGCTATTTATTTTAACGCCTTTCATTCATGGAGCGTGATCATAATATTATACTGTAGTGTACCCTGACACACACACACACACACACACACACACACACACACACACACACACACACATCTGTCGCAGCGTCATTGTTTAGCATCAAGTCTCTGACCTCTAACCTCCAAACTGAATTCAGACAAGGTTGAATGGGAGGTTGGCAGAGGTCAGCAGACATCCATCCATCTGTCTAGATAAGAGTGTGTTTGTTTGAGAGAGAAAAAAGGGAGGGCTTGAGTGATGTAACACTTCACACACACACACACACGCATACATGACACTGTATTTTGTAATGAGGCGTCTATAAAAATGCAGTGGGACACACTCAGAGTTAATTGGTTCAGTGGCCAAAAGCCTTTAAAATCCTCATCCCATCCAATCTATCCCGTTTGAAAAACAAGACACAATCCCATAACTTTACAAATATGGCTGAAACTTTTCAAGGGTATTTGAAAGTGAGTGTGTGCGTGTTTGCATTCAGAACTTAATCCCTTGATGTGACATCTGCTCTATCCTAGTATGCTTTAAAAGCATCGGCACTGTAGGAGGCACTCTTCAGATGAGGATATAAAGCTGCATCATGACGTTTTAATGTAAAAATGCGCCTGTATTTGAGGTCTGAATCACCAAATGAGGGTGGTATTTTGCGTTCTTATTGCAGCTCTGTTGATCTGCTCAATATACCAAATTGTTTTATTGTTCTATAATGTGGTAAGAAGCCCCAGCTCTTTGCTTTAACTTCACTGAAGCCTCAAAATTCAAAGCGTGACCTCTTAACATATCATATTATAGGTAACAGTCGTTCACCTCCAGAGTGACATAGGAAGAGCTTGTGTTATATTTTATTTAAGGGTGAATATGTCTTAAAATGATCCCACACAGCTCCCCCAGTTTGTCCATTTAAGCCAAATATTGAATGTAGGATTGTAGTGCACAAACGGTACTTTAAATTATCAGTCTCCTCTATCTTTATTTCAGCCATTTTTGAAGACTATTTTGTTGTTCTTGTATACCACTCTGTTTTGTTGTCTTGTCTGCTTTGAGGGGTATAATGATGGCACTCTATGTACATTCTGTGTAAATGTTTAGTTTTATGTGAATTTGACTACTGACCACAAGTGCTGAAGAGGGATGAAGGTCAGGAGAGGTCGGGGAAGGCTAAGGGAAGAATATCATTTCTGCTTTTTCTCAAAGATAATTGTTTTTGGGTGAAATTCCTCTCCTCCATCCTTCAGCGAGCACTGGCTGCCTGTCTATCTGTCTATCCCCCCCCCCCCCCCCCCCACACACACACACACACACACACGTCTTTGTAAACTAACATCTATTTAAATGGAGTTTTAACAATGTATTATTTTGTGGTAGTTTTTTTTCATTCAGTTCAGTGTAAAATGCATCTTTTACAATAATCTTAGAGCTCTGCTTTTCAGGTCAAGAAATATTGGAGCCCAAAAAAAGTGCATCAAATTGTTTGTATTCAATGTATAGGACAGCAGCAGCAACATCCTGCTGGTGTGAGCACTTTCTTTAAATATGTACGCTGACCTTTTGAGCTCTAATAATTTTTAAAGTAGAAGATTGCCAGCCTGTTCACCTCTACCTGTCTGCATACAGAATGTAATTTCTCCGCTATCTATTTTTGGAAACTAATGCATACAGTCTGAGTATTAAACAGGTGAAACAGCCACCATTTGCTAAAAAAGAAGGACAAAAAAGACGAGACATTCCTCGCAGGCGGTCTGCTTTAAGGGTTGAGTTGGACACAGCCGTTCTAAGTCCAGTAGCACATATTTAAAAAAAAAATCATTTATAAAATATGTGCATTAGTTCCATGTACCCGTTTCAGTAGAGACTCTTTTCATGCTTGATTGAATTATACCAATCTCTGTTTTTGTTGCTTGTTCTTCTTTCCCGTTACATCGAAACAACCATTCTTAAAGGAGATAGCACATATCAGGACTACTTTAAATAGCTTAAGTTGTTAGATCTTTAGACTATAGGCTACTGTAAAACATACATGTTGGTTCTACCTGGCAGCCAGTGGCTTTAACGTGAGGTGTTGAGTGTCTTTGTAGATCAAACAACATGAATTGTTTGGACATTTTGTGCAGGAAGATAAAGATTGTGTCTTAGTAGTTCTAAACTCATATTGGTGCAATGGCATTTGGGAGTTTGACACCAGATTCATCTTTTCCCTGTTAGCTCGAAGTCTATAATGTTGTAATTAAATGTCAACGAGCTGCTTTAATACTAGATCATTAGTTATACAGCTTAATGTAATGCCTTGATTGATTGGTAAAATACCACAAATTATAACTTGAAACGACTTGAAATCCCCAAGTTAACTTGTAAATCGATTACCTACCCCTCGTGTTACCTTTTATTATTTAATAAAACGTTGTTTATAGTCCCACATTTTCTTTACTATGACACTAGCTTTTGAATCAGGATCATAATTGTCTTTGAGTGTAAACCATGACACTAAAAAGGCCAACATCAGTTCTCTTTTTTTGAATACATGCCTAAATTGGGCGTTGGTGTGTTGCTTGAGCGACACACACACACACACACACACACACACACACACACACACACACACAGAGAGGAAAGTGAATTCTGCTAATGCCTTAGCTAGTTCCCTTTCCACCTGAAGGCAGCCTGGGGGATGTTTCATGTCAGATGTGAGCTTTAACCTCTGTTATTTCTGTCCTGTTTATGTTGAATTCACTCATTTAAACAGACATGCTCATGATCCTTCTCTGGCCCAAACACAGCAGCGTCCCATCAGACACTGTGCTGGCTGCAGCCTCACACAAACACTCGTTGACTCTTATTAGACATTTGGTGTGACTCGTCTCCCTGCAGGCCCCCCCGAGGCCCCTGGCTGTCATGTCTGCTCTTGCTCTCTTTTTATTCCCCTCTGTCCCACTTCCTTCTCCTCAGTTCCACTTAATTATGGACCATCTTTTGCTTTTGGACTAGTTAAGTTAATTAAAAGCAGTTCGTACACTTGACATAGTGAAGAAAGCATGCCAGATACAATAGTTGTGTGATAAGTTGTTTGACACTGTGTATGTGTAAATGATTGTTGGATGTAAGGGATATTTTATTCATAATTAATATAAAGTATATGACTGAACATTCGGTGATAAACTTCCTGTTACAGAGTTGAACCTTGGTTGTTGTTTTTTTATGTGTGTGATGAAGACAGTTTGTTTTTTGTCATTGATTTGGTTGTTTGAGTTCGGAGTGATTTTGGTCCCTTAATTTCGAGGCACAGCTATGGCTTCAAATTCATTTAGAGGTGATATTTGCAGAAAGAAGAGGCAAAACTGTCAGAGGAACTGGTTTCTACGGTGGCCCTGAAGTGCAAGACACCACAGCATTTCAGAAAACGCCACAGCATTTCACAAAACGCCGCAGCATTTCACAAAACACCACAGCATTTCACATTTGACGGAAAGGGTATTCCTTAGGGAGAACACTTCTTGTTTGTGATTGGACAGAGCCAGCCAGAAAAGCACTGCTGTGATTGGTTGTTTTTGCTGCCAGTCAAGAAATTACGCTTGGTCCAACACATTAGCTGTTAGCACACACTCAGAGCTCACAGCTCCTCATATCTGTTCAGAAACTGGACAAAAGTTAAACATATACAAAACACAGACTGTCTGTCATGGCGAATACAGTCGCTGCTTTATTTATGTCTGTATGACGTTGTGAGTGTGGACGGAGCAGCTACAGGTTAGTTACTGATGGATCCGACCCGTAGGATTTACATGGAGATACGCCCCGCCCCCTCTCCAGCGTCTTGTTTGAATGACAGCAGTAAACACAGAATTAATGCTTTATTAATTCATGGTTTTTAAGGGGCTTATCTCCATGTAAATACTATGGTAGACTACCCAATATTCGCATCGCTCTAATCGCTCGAGTTTCACCGCGGCTGTCAGCTGTTTGCTCCTGTCATTCAAACAAGACGCGCTGGAGAGGGGGCGGGGCGTATCTCCATGTAAATCCTATGGGAGATACCAACTACAACCAAATGAACAAAATACTATGTCGTTTTGTTGCGGAAATTCGCCATACTAAAGACCTTTCTGAACATTAAAGCATGGAGACATATCACAGTAGAGGCACAGAATACCAATATGAACCTGAAAAATGAACATAATAGGGTCCCTTTAAAAAAAAACACAGCTTTTCAAATAGCTGCATGAGAAAATAACTCGTTTGTAAAAGGTTGAAACAATCTGTTTCTTTTGATGTCTTTAAATGATTCGCTTCTGGTGAGAAACATCATTTTGTTGCTGAATAATAATAGAACGTTTTTGTTTTTTTTAAAGTGTAGAGCCAATTAACCAACTAAGAGGTGTCAAAATGTTTTTACGCGTGGAGGCAAACATTTGGACTCAGGAGAGAGGAGACGATCAACGTAGCGTGTCACTTCCTGTCTTTTTCCTGATCCCACAGGATAAATCGGTGTCAGCAACAACTCCACAGCTTCAATTTGTTTATTGCCATCTCTGCGTCTGTCTCACATCCCAACTCCTCCCGTCTGTCCGCCTCTCTCTCTCCCTCTCACACACTTTGTAGCTCTCCGTCTTTTCCCCTGTCCGTCTGCCTCTTCCTTCTCGTGTTCCTTCTCTCTTTCTGTCCCTCAGGACGGATGTGTTTACTCTTTGTCTCTTCGTCTCGTTCCTCTCCAGCAGAGGATGGAGACGTGTCTCGCCGTCGTGGCTACCGCAGGGCTGCTTTGGGAATAACAGCTGCCACCTTGGTTGTTGGGAAACTGACAGAGAAGAACCAGAAAAAGGGGAATAACATGCAAAACAGTTTCAAAGTTTGAATTTCTTTAGTCTAATTAGGTCAGTCTTAGAAAATAAATGTTATACACACACACCTGGACTATAATGCAGAGCAAGTGAAAGCACACTCACCCTCCCTTTATCTGCTTTTCCCAAAGTGCCTCAGATCAAATCAGGGAACCACAGTGGAGCTTCTGATTGGCCGACAGCGGTTCTGCTGGTCAGGTCCCAGGTGTGTGTTTGTGTGTGTGTGGTTGTGTGTGTGTGGTTGTGTGAGTGGTAGTGTGTGTGTGTGTTAATCTCCAACAACCACTCCCCTTAGGCCTGTGCTATAAATATCAGTGTGTTTGCTCTCATGTTGCAGCATTAGGTAACACCGAGGCGGATGCTGATGAGATGATTAACTGTGAGGCAGTTTAGCTAAATTAATTTAGAGAGTAACGCACAAATGATGGCAGTTTTCCAGTTGACCTCATCCCACCCATCCCAAGCATTTAATGGAAGCTAACCGATCAGATCTACACATTAGCATCAAACTTTAGATATTAAGATATGACAACATATCGTTGTGACTGACGAAATACATCATATATTTTCAATGCAGATGCTATTTCAAAATAGTTTCTTTGAATGACCAAAGAAGCATCTTGTTTTTCACAGAGCACAACAAATGATCTATGAATCCATCTGTGACAGATAGCCATTAGGGTTAGTGTATTGATTATTGAAGCTCAGTAGAAGAGAAATGAGTGTGAATTTAAAGCAAATTGCTTTATTACACTAAAAACAATGTGCAGCTTCTTGCCTTCTGTGAGATGTAGTTGCATTTAAAGCCGTAATCAACAGTTGTTGTCTCCTTTACTACTTAGAAATTCACCCTGTGATCTTCAGATGGGTCAGGTTAGACTCTTGCTATTCATTTATCTTGTTCGTTTGACTCAAACAGGCCCAGATGACTCAAACCCTTTGGGATGCTGATTTCACCTTTCCATTTCTGTGAAAATGCTTGGAAATCCGGATGAATCCCCCGCTTGGACAGCTGTAGAAACGTGTAGAACAGTTCATACAGCATGATATATCCCTCGGTTAGACCATCATAAAAGACCTCAGCTGAATTGCATCATCGGCGTGTCACACTTACTATAGTGCTATGGGGAAGGTGTTAGAGACATTAAGCAACTTGTTACACCAAAAAGGTTTTTTATTCTCATTTTGACGGCAAAATCAATATGTGCAGCTTTAATTAAAGACTTCAGTAGGAGCAGCATAATGGGAAAAGGCTTTTACATAGTTGTCTCTTTTGTTTTTAAATAAATAGGGAAAGGATGCGTCACAGTAGAATCTTTTCATCTCCAGTAAACTCCCCCATTTCAATAAATAAACAGGAAATTGTGAAGATTTAGGCAAAAGTAAAAAAACAATTACACCAATTATCTTTGTGGTGAAACTAAAAGTGTTTGATCTTACATTTCCCATAATGCAACCAATAAAATTAGTTTCAAGATCCATCGATAAAGCGCCTGAGCGGCGGAAGTATCTTAAAACTAAATACTTCACTCATTTTACTTAAAGTACTGTGAACAGGAGACTTGGATTACATTGTAAAGCAGACACGTGGCTAATTTAGCAAACAGCTATTTAGTTCAGTCCAATCATGACTACACACTCACAGTCCATTTTGTGATTGATTTGAGCTTTTAGTCAAATCAGTATCTTTTGATATATTTCCCACCATGATTAAATGAAAAACAGACACTCTTCTGAGCGTTTGCCAGTCAAGTTTTATTTCATCTTTGAGGAAAAAAAAGAAATAAAATAAAAGTTTGGTCTTTGTAAACATCTATATCGGTTTTCATGTCATGTAATTTTCAGCATTTAAAAATACTTTACTCTTTACTACGACATTTCCAACATCAACACTGTATTCAGAATGAGTTTAATTCATGCGTCGACACACTCATGGACGGAATGATGAAAAGATGCGCGCGTCCACACACACTCGCACTCGCTCACACAATAAAAAAGGGATAATAGAACACTATTTAAATTGTAACTATGCTAATTTCCTGTTCTACTCTGAGGGCTTTTTTTCATTTTACAAAACAAAATCACCAAAACAACATAAAACCTTGGACACAAATTAAACATTGCACAATAAAATAATAATAATAAAATGAATTGAAAAATTGAAATGAAAGATAATTATATCAAAAGCACTTTGTGACCTCATTAATAGGGTGGCATGATATATAAATAAAACGGAAAGCAGGAAGTGATATAATATATAAATATTTAGAAGGTAGAGGGGGAAAAGAAGGTAAAAAACATTGATAAATAGAGGTTGATACACACACACACACACACACACACACACACACACACACACACACACACACACACACACACACACACACACACACACACACACACACACACACACACACACACACGCTAGAGATGTCTCTGAAATTAAAATGGGAAAATGGGAAAATTGGTTCTTTACAAGCTCAGTATCTTTATATCTCTAACTCATATAAACATAATGATTTATGTCTGTAAACACACACTCAGACACACATGCACAAATAATCGACCTAGCAACCGCCACTTAAAGCGTCAACTAAATACACTTTCTTAGCGGGCTTCTGTTGTCATTTTCCAAATAAATTAAAGTGTAACATTGCTAGGATATATATGTTAAGTTTTACTAAAACTGCGGAGAGCCAGAGTTTTGTGTGTGTGTGTGTGTGGATTGCTTTCTTGATAACCATATCAATCATCTGTTTCTACAAGTGCAGTACGTGTGCATGTGTGGTTGTATCTTCCTGGTCGAATGTACTTATTGTAAGTCGCTTTGGATAAAAGCGTCAGCTAAATGCAATGTAATGTAATGTGTTATTTACACGTGTGTGATTGTCAGCATCATGACATCATGCTATCGGTTTGTAGAGTCAGTGACCTTAATGTATGACAGCTACTCACACACTGTACACACAAACACACACACACATTTCTTCAAGCAATGTGCCACCATCTATTTCAATCTTGATTGCCAGCCAAATCTAATATACGTCTAATTCGATAGACAGACACACACACACACACACACACACACACACACACACACACACACACACACACACACACACACACACACACACACACACACACACACACACACACACAGGAAATGGAGGGAATCCAATTTCCAGGTCTTTTTTTACTGTGGGTCAGGTTGGCATTCAGATTCATTAATCTGGCGTTTGGGACTCAGCCAGGGACGCGGGGGGGCGAGCCCTTATAAGGAGATTACAACATCAAGCAGCACAAACAAACAAAGGCACACATACGCATGTAGACCTACACACAACGGATACACATGCAAACAAGGTGAGGCACGAGGAACACAAAGGATACAATACACACACGTCGGAGGAAACGAAGAGTAATACATGTTGGAATTGGCCCGCAGAGAGAGATCTAATGAATGAGAAACTGTCACATTCGATCTAAGAAGGGAAAGTGAGAAACATCAAAGGAGAGTGACACACACACACACCAGCAACAGTCAAGAAGACAACGGCTCGCAGTTAGATGGTCGCTAAGCAACAGGCAAGAGACTAAAAATATGGTTGCATTTCTTCACTCACTTAGAATGCACGCACGCACGCACGCACACGCACACACACACACACACACACACACACACACACACACACACACACACACACACACACACACAAACTCAGTCTTATTCCAAAAAGGATTATGAACCTTTAAAGAGCCTACATTTCTAAATCAGTCTCAGTATTCTTGTGGCGTCACTATGATCCCGCCCACTCAGTCTTGGCCCTGCAAACGTTAGAGAGGCTGGAGTCATGGAGAGACCGTTTGGCATCTCAGAGGGTCAGGAGCTATGCCAACGTGTAAGTCATGTCAAAACTAACTGATGACCGACTCCTGTGTTTGAAAATATACGGTGCGCTGCAGGAGTGACTCAGGATTTGAGAGGATCTGGATGGTTAGTCTGACAGTTTCAAATAGGTACGGGTAATTCAAACATCATGTCAACAAGCACCGGGACTAAGATTGAGGATAGTGGGATACTTTCAGTAGATTCTTCTACTTTAAGACATTTAGATCTGCATGTTGGGAAACTAATGGAAATATAACAGAATGAAACACGAGAACTCCAAATAAAATAGTATCTGTTTGGGGGTTTGACAAACTTTTCTCTCCAGGATTGGATTCCTGACCTCAATATTTTCCCAAAAGGCCCTGGAAGCACTTAACATGCTGCAGAGTCCTCAGTGGGGGTGTAAAGCTGTGTCTATTTTCTAGACAGTAATAGAAAAAATTTGCAGCCAAGAAATATTCTTTTGAAAGAGGGCAAGCGCATCGATGGCAGGGGGCCACATCTCTTTATCAGTGAATATTGGCTGTGCCTGTCAGATATCAGCTAACGCAGAAAACAGCTGTTCAAGGTAGATTTTACAGCCACTTTAACAGATTTTCTGCAATTAAGATTGGATTCCTTCCTTTATGGCTGTTAGAAAATGATGGGGACTGCGGCAGCGTTTAAAACGTCACATTTGATTGAAGGGGTGACACAGGAAGTAATTTCCACCAGTGTGTTTTTGAGCCTGGTGAAGACTGAGCGGGCTTTGTAAGAATTTACATACAATTGAAAGCAGCGGGTAATTTGTCCTTATCTGAAAGAAAAAGGGCGGATGGTGGGCAGGTAAATTGTTGTTTTCAGTCCCATTTTGCTCTATGTGGAATAAACAAAAAAGCTAAATTATTGTCCTTACAGGATTTTCCTTGAAGTTTACAACGAGCTGTGTGGGCAGCTGATGGGGAAATGGTTGCTCGTACGCTACTGTTAACAGAGGGATTACATTTAATAATCACCTGCACCATATGCCATCCTTTCTGCCCAGCTTCAGCCCAGCCCCTGGGCAAGGCAGGGCTATAAACACATACGTTATATAAATCTGGATTCAACGCACTTTGAAAAAGTGAGGATTTCATATGATATGTGGCATAATATTCTCTACTACTTACAAACCTTCACACACACCATGCCTCAATCAATAAACTTCTATACAAAAACGAAATAGTTAGCACAGCTTTTGATAAAGGCTCGTACCCATAAAAATACCAATGGTTAAGCACATATATCTGTAGTGTGAACACCTTTAAATATGAGAGTATTTTTACACCTGGCAGCTGGTGGGACTTGTACGACGCCTGCGAGGTAAAACGGCACACTGGAGATGAACGGTGATCTGTGACATTGTTCTTCTATTACATCTTTGGATAACAGAGGATTTGTGATTTTTGTTCAAAGAAACATCCTAACGTGACGACTGCCACAGAACAGTCGTGTGATATTTCAGAGCTGCCGTACATTTCCCTCAGAGACTCCTCTCTCTGTCTGTGAGTCCTCCAGCCTTTTCCCCTGGTGGTGGGATTCCCTTAAATGTCTCCTTGAACTGTGTTTCAGAGGAAAGAAGGGTGACAATTTCCTATTTCCTCTGGGGTTTTCACATCAATTAAATATCAGTGTTTCTCACACACATCAATAAAAGTGTATTATATTATCATGTACAATTAGAAACACTAGTCATAGTTTGATTCGTCATCAACGTCCTCCTCTTCTTAGTCGTTAACTGGCGTCCATCTTGTTCCGAAGATAGCGTTAAATCATTTCCTGTTTAGTCCCGATTTTCATGTCCTTGCCATTACAAGCGACTTTAGAGTGTTAACAGTCACGCTGTGTATTGCACAACGCTTCTTCATTCAACTTTTACAAAGTGGACTGCTTGGTTTTCCAGACTTTTTTATCACACGTTTCTTCTCCATCCCACTTTTCTCCCAGATGCTAATCCGACATTTTGAATCCTCAAGTTACATTCTTCTGAACCACCTGCTTAAATCTTTTTTACCTCCATATCTCCATACTATATTTATATGTCTTTATCTTACTTCACTTCTTCTTCTTTTTTACAATTGCACGGTAACAACATCAACACGTGACGCCATTGAAAAGTTTAGAAAATAAAGGGGGGGGGAGACTCCTTGGTGGGATAAACGAGGCTGCTGATTGGCGCAAAAGCAGGAGGACTTGGGATTGGCTCAATTAAAAAGAGGGATTGATGGTGGTTACTACAGCGTTTCATTATCACAACATTAAGACAAGTCCTACAGCGGGTAAGGCAAAGGGAGGGATGAGGGAGGAGTGTTTTGTAGGAAAGAATGTGTGTGGAGGGGTGGAGTGTATATTTCGCAGTGTATTCACGAAAAAAAGAAAAAGGAACAGTCCTGTGTTATCCTGCCAGAGGTCCTCCAATGTTATTCACCTGAGGTCCCACATTGTGTGTGTGTGTGTGTGTGTGTGTGTGTGTGTGTGTGTGTGTGTGTGTGTGTGTGTGTGTGTGTGTGTGTGTGTGTGTGTGTGTGTGTGTGTGTGTACAGCTGGGATAGGGGTTCAACCTATAAGTCACTGGTAGTATTAACAGAGTACAGTGGGTATGATTCTTCCTGTGTAGACCAGAAAGGAAAAAGCAGAAAGTAGCAAGAGAGAGAAAGTGAGGAGAAGAATATTTATTCTAATCCATTCTTCTTTTTCTTGTTTCTTCTCCAGTCAAGTCCATCGACTTTATCCACAACATTTTTGTAGTTGTTTTGCCTCAATGTCCTCTTTTATCTTCCTCCCTAAATCTTCCTCTTCAACTTTTTCTCCGAGTGATGGCGTCACACCTCTCCTTGCTCCAAATCTCTTTTTCTCTCCTGCTGATTTGGCAGTATATTGAACGATATCAGACTATTAAACCGTGTGGTCCACTGACGATGATGGATGATTTAGGTAAAAACATAAAAGCTCCTTTAAAACATACATTTATGTGAAATAAATCTTAGTTAGGAGGGTTTATGTCTCTTTAACACTGGGTAGATGGTGGGACTCCTTTCCTAAAAGAGCTGCTTATGCAAAAATGACTTAGTGTTTGCAGGAAATAAATAAATGGAGAGACAAAAATATATCTGAAACACTGAAAATCGTAAAAAAAAGAGGAAATTGAGAGTCCATTATTGATCCGCTACCCATCTGTCCTGGACCTGTCCGTCTGAAGACTCCTCTCTCCCTCTCCCCCTCTTGGCAGTGGGTCAGTCTCCTCTCCATTTAGAACACTGGTAGATGGCAGTAGGCCTCCAGTGAAGCCAGCAGGATGTAGATCAGCCACATGGAGAAGAACATCAGCGACGTGATAATCTTGCAAGTCCGCGGCCCCCCCAGCTCACCCCCGGCCACCGAGGCCCGCCGCCGGTACAGCAGGATGAGCACGCAGATGACGGCCATGATGGTGTAGAGCGTGACGGAGAAGGCCAGGTTCCCTGGGTCCACCTTGAACACCTTGCCCCTGGAGCGCCACACCACGGCGGCCAGGGTCCACGCCACGCCGATGCCCAGGAACACGTTGACCGCGTTGGAGCCTGTGACGTTCCCGATGGAGGCGTCGGCGTACTGATCCTGGATGGCGGCCACCTTGCTGGCGAATGTGTCTGGAGGACAAAGACAAAGAGTTTACAATACATTTGAGGCGTTTTGATACCATATTTATTTAATCATAATGACCAAGCCACAGGAAAAGCAATATGAAAACATACAAAATCGGGCAGGAAACAAATGTAAAACATCAACCTCATCAACAACACATCAAGTAATATGACTTCATGGACTTTTGATTATGTATTATAAATGTCTTGCTGAAAGCCACTAAGGAAGTGACCTCAAGGTAACAAGGAGTATAAAACCACCCACTTATGGTAGCGTACTCTATCTATATCTACATCTATAGATATAATCTGACAGGCACTATAGAACAAGTTAGTGTAGAAGTAGTCTATGGAATTGTTAATGAGAAGACTGTCGGAGATAAAGAGAGAAGCACATACGTACAGGCAATAGGTAAAAATAGACACATACACACATTGGACCCAAATGAATTGAGAAAAAGGACTTAGAGGCACGCATTGGAAATATTTGTATATATATAATAATGTAAGTGGCAAATACAAAGTATACACGAGCCACAGTTAAGATCCAGGGTGAAAAACCCCCCTGAATTTTCATTTCATTAACATCCATGTGATTTTGTGATGTACATTTGTCAGGGAAATTCATGTTTTAGTTCTGTACTCCGCAGCTGTATATTGGCATCAGCTTGAGACAGAACAGATGTCATTAATGCTGTAACATGATGCAGGCTGCTGCGCCTGCTTTGAGCTCTTGGTGCTGAACATTGAGGAGGAATTGGGTAAAAGGCGCATAGGCTCTACGACTGGGTTGGCAGGGAACAGCAGGGAACAGCTGCCAGTTATGGTGCGCCTGTCTCGGCTTATTTCTATTTATAGACGGGCTGGTGAGATGAGTTTCAATTCTCATTTGAATGTTCGGCGAGATTAGTGGAAATTCATATCCCAACATGAAGAAAATCCTCCAAACTTTCTTGGGGGGGATGAATTGTAAGCCCGTTGGAAGCAGACCTCACAAACAGAAAAGAACGTGTCAACATAGGTAAATTAATCTGTGGGTTTGAGACATGAAATGGCACATTATTGCCTCCACACGCAATACTAAGTACTGCTGGAAACACAGAAAAAAAAACCCTGTATGAAATGCAACTTCACTAACGTTATACATTTTCTTGAATGACCTCTTAAAAGACCCAATTACAGATCCAGAAATTACAATGTCTAAGCCTCTGAGAAGCTGGTAACTCTAAATACATTTCAGGTGATTCCTAAATATAAAATGGTTTATCTTGGTGATGTTAGTGAACATATTCCTCCTCTCTTTTGATATAAACGAGCCCCCTCAGCACACCTCCAGCCCCTTCAACAAGCCAATATGTCCTCTACCAGTCTAGCAGTAATGGTAATGTCATTTCTAGATTACAACTTTGTTATCCCCTGGTTTACTATGTTGTAACTGAATAACGGTTTCACGTTACTGTAATGTAGAAGAAAACGAAGTGTGAATAGTGTACTTTCCTTAACTGGTCAAAGTCAGAAACATAGCAAGTTGCTATCGTAGCTCATTTGGGCTTCTGAAAGTTTCCCAAATATGTTTGCAGCCCCTAATTGTAATTTTAATAGTAAAAAGTAATTGAGTTGGGAGTGTAATTTATTACTGACACCATGATAATCTCTTGCCTGTAAGAAAAAGTGAACACGATGTCATCCTTAATACAAAGTGAACCAAATTTGATTTTTAGGAACAACATAGTGTAACTGTTACTATAGATGTTGTGTTTTAATCATGACTATATCTCCAGTAGAAAGTAAACAAACATGTACCCCCATTGTGCTGAGGTGGTGTTAGTAAAGAACATTAGCTGACCCTTTAAAAAAATGATGCTCAATTTCTTGAATGTGACACTAATAAAAAAAGACAAAACTATTTAAGTTCATGCGCCCATAAGCTCAGGATGCATTGTGTGAAGATAAACTATGATTTCATAGCAAATATCAAATATTGACATCACTGATATTGTTTTTGTAGGCGTGAATGGTAACAGATAAGCTCCATAAACCTCTTAACAGCCAGAAACACGCAGCAGTTCACAGCGATCAGCATTTGCTCTCTAATTGCCTGAATCTGCAAAACTGGTGTAAATTGGCGGGATAATCCTCCAGTGTGTCTCCATTGTAAAAATGCAGAGCTGCTTATTTCATAATGTGCAAGTCAGAGAGCGGGTAACAAGAGAGGAGATGGTTCTAACAGACACATGAACACACACAAACACACACGAGGGAGCACACACTCCCTGGGGAAGTAATAATGACCTAAGGATCCTGCCTCACCTTGGCAGAGAAAACACATTTCCACCCACACACACCTGGGTACCACAGCACACAGAATGATGGATGATGCAACAGGGAAAACACAACATGCAATAAGAGGAGGGGAGAGAGGCAGAATGGAGTAGGGTAACACCGAGTCAGAGTAATAAATTGACCGGGATAGGGCACGAGAGCACGGTAACAGATAAGTGAGGTGGGGTATGAGAGGGAGGAACAGATGAACATCAATGAGGCTTGTGTTGGGACAAACACATTGTTAATGGATATCAAATTTGTGTTTATAGTCCCCAAATCCAGCACACAATATAATATGACTCCTAAAATAATTGATACAGACTTTGCCACGAGCCACATAGTTCCTGCATGGAGGAGAAGCAAAGGAGCTATTCCTATACATCATAAGGAGGGGCAACAATAAAACGGCTGCAAGAGAGATGAGGAAGGGAATTGAATTAAAGCCCTGGGACAACGCGTGCCCTTCAGGCGCAGACAAGCTCGGGCTCAAGGCTGTGATGGAGCCTCCATTTCACGCATTTTATTTAGAGCCTGCCTACTGAGGGCGGAAGCTATTCAAATCAAAAGATGAAGAAAGGATTATGGGTCTGTCAAATCCGAAATGTGGGAAAACTCAGCATCAGTAAAGGCCGTACGCGCCATGACAGACACATTCAATGATTTGCCTCCATCTTTCTACTCACCTGGCACAGATGTTCCCAGCGCCACAAACACCACGGCCGTCACCGAGTCCTTCAGGCCGACCGTGCAGCCAAAGTGCGAGGCCAGGTCTCCGGTGACCGCCGTCAGGACGCCGATCAGCGATATGGAGACGATGAAGCAGGCCCAGCCGTTCCAGTACTCCGTGGGCGGGACGAAGGCGAACAGGACCTTCCAGAAGACGGTGAGGAAGTGCATGATGTAGTCGAAGCAGGACGGCAGCCGCTCCTCGCCGCTCTCCTCCTCATCGTCGTCTCCTTTGGGGGTGGATTCACACAGAGAGGAAAGGCAGGGAGATAATTGAAAGAAGTAGAACAGTGAGTGGGCGATAACGTTACACTGTGTAACGTCAAATGTAAGTGAGGCACACAATCTGAAGAGGCTAACTTTTAGCAAAAATGTATCCTAATTGATTTGACATCAAATCCAATAATTAGTTACATATTTGTGGTAATAAGTATTCTTGCAAAGAGTCTTTAGGACAGCTTGTCAGATTGTTGCATAAATCTGGCATTGATTAAACAAACAAGATACAACTTAGGAGTGAGATTTAGATGTCAAATTTTGGAAAAAGCCTGTAATACGCTAAATAGCTGCTCATATTATTAGTTTATGGACAAGAGACAAGTATTGATTTACTCATCAGTTGGCAAGAAAGCAAAAAAGAACACCCACTGTGTTTCTTTCCAGCGGGACTAAAGAAAACCTCCCTCCCTCTCTCTAGTGTTAACAGATAGAAAATAGCCCATATTGGGTGTTTAGAATCAGCAATGAAACCTTCATAAGTACACTTTAAATAGTTAAATAAGTGCAAAAGAAAGGTTCAACATAAAATGCTGATGCAAACATTTCCGAAAATATACTTTATTTATCATCCACCATCTTTTCAAAATTAAGTCAAATAGGAACTCAAGAACCAGAATGTGTGTGGTGATGTGTGTGTGTGTGTGTGTGTGTGTGTGTGTGTGTGTGCGTGCGTGCGTGCGTGCGTGCGTGTTACCTGCGCTGACAGTGACAGCGTTGACAAACTGCTCCCTCCAGCTGCTGCTTCCCACCACCAAGGCCAGGTTTGTCTTCTTGATCAACTTATCTACCGTATTCTACACACACACACACACACACACACACACACACACACACACACACACACACACACACACACAGAAAGCAAACATGCAGGAGCACACAGACCAGAAAAGACACTCAAGTTGTTAATTCACTCACATCCACACAGAAACTTTTCAATTAGCTCTCATGCTGCAAAGATACATTTAAAAAGTCCGTAATTCATAACACTGACAACTTGAGGGTGGAGAATGCTCATTAATACGATGCTGTGAAATCTAGGAAACCCCTTCAGGCGGAGTGGGCTAGGCTTCTGTTTAATAGCAGCGAGGAAGGGGAATAATGAAAGTTGTTGATGCAAAACAGCTCCAGCAGTCATTATCATAACTCAGCTTTGTGAGGAGGAAACCTTGCATGATTTACTATTCAATAAGAGAGACCACATGATTTTATACTCAATATACTGTGAATTAGTAGTGTCAACAAGGTAATTCAAATTCATTCCAGCGTGGGGCGACAATTAAGGGTGTATGCATCGGACTGGGATTGTAACGCCTCAGCATTGTTCAGTAGAAGACGGAGGAACTAGCGTTGCATGCACTAGAGAGGGAGGAAGATGGATAACCTGTTCAGCCCGCCAGATAAGTGTGTGTACTGCTCTCTGCTCACGCACACACACACACACACACACAGAATGACAGAAATGGAAAAAATAAGCAAATGAAATGGGCAACAAAAATATGATTTTCAAAGCAATGACAAAAAGACAAACTCATGAGGAAATGATAAACAGAATGAAAACATGACGAAGACAGGCGCCTCAAGAGAGAATGAGCTGTAATGATCCATGGCTGAAGAACAATGCAATGCTTTCTTTACACAACATTTATTACATGACTAAGCAAATGTATTTTCTCATTTGCTGGATGAATGATCTACCAGCAACTTTGCTTTCCTCTAAGGCACCAAGACGACAGCTCAATTTGAGTTTTTTGTTGTCTTCTGCATGTGTGATATCAAAATGACATGCATCTCAGCAGAGAATCCATTACATGCTAACAAAATGAATCATTCATCCTCTGGACCGGGGGGGGGGGGGGGAGCTAACACGCACTTTAAACCATTTCAGATGCAATTTGCATTTTGGCTCTGTCTAATTTTCTGAATGCCAAGCTGGTGGGCATTATTATTTCTACAAGACTATATGGTGATTCATTCTGAAGAGCTTACAAAACAAGATTGCCTGTAAATGGAAACATGTGCAGAAGAAACCGGCTCACCTTGAACTCGTAGGACTCTTCGATGACCACCTCTACTTGTGTGTGTTCTCCCAGACTGGGACAGCCCATCTTGGCCACTTCTTCGTCCTCTGCTCCCACCAAGGGCTTGTTCTCATTGGAGTCCCCTGCAGAACCCAGAGAAGAAAGGGTCAGTGAGGTCAGTACGTTGGGGTGTAACTGTATGGAGGTTATTCAGTGCCAGCTAACAGAAACCAAGTTAAAGGAGATCAATTTCTGTTGCAGTGAGGAAACAGAGGTTGTGTACACATTCACTTTAATTCTGTAGTTTTTTGTTGTGAGTATTGCAGTTTTTTTTTCCTGTTATGATCATATTTTTGTACATTGAAGAACAGGCCTTCTGTTCTGGGGTTCTCTGCATTTTTGCACATTTTTTTGTTATTGTTACCTTCACCACAAAACCATTCAGTCACTTTATTAATATTGGTCTGAAAACACATACTGTAAACCTACTGGTCTAGGGGTGTTTACCCCACAGAGGAGGTCATTTTTAGATTTGCTTTGTTTGTTTGGATTAAATAAAAACTACTGGCCTGGTTTTTATGAAATATTGTGAAATGGTAAAGCATGGGCCGAGGAAGAACCCATTACATTTGGGAGTGGATTCAAATCACAGGGTTCCTCACAAGATAAGGCACCTTGCCCGGGCAAAGGTTTGTTGCTGGTGCGAATGATATCAGCCCATTAAATCAGTGGTTTTCAGCCTCATACATCTAGGTCAGAAGGGACCTGCTGCACCAGGAGGAAAAAGAAGATGACAGTAACCTTAGCAACTTGAGTTGTTATAATAAGAGCAATGGTAAAAAAAAAAGTCAGGTGATCAAGTGTTAAGAGTAACTCCATAAGGATGGAGGGTCAGGAGCAATGGATACCCAGGAGGCAGGTGTTCTTGTACCATATGAAACCAACAACATCTTTATCACAAATAGTTGAAGGTAGACATGTTGCCCATTCCTAGAAAGGTGGTCCCTTTATTGTCTAAACTAAATTAAGTTTTGTGTTTGTGTTCAAGATGTTAAAATGTCAGCCCCTCTTTCATATTCTTCTCTGACAAACAAACATAGAGCTTCGTGGTATAACATTTGTTAGTGCCATACTCCTTCTAGATGTAAAATGTATGAAGTATTATATATGCATTGAGCTTCGGCCTGTCATTGAACTAAAATCATTTTCCATGTATTTTTTACATTTGTCAGATTTTTACCAGAGCAGCATGAATTGCTTTTATGGATTTGCTGGGTTTTCATTTATGAGAGTGTGCAAGCAGCTGTGAAATTGTAAATGCTAATATTCAAAGAATGATGTGAGAAATCGGATCAATCAAGCTTTCCATGTTATTGTACTGTAAATATGAAGAGCCACGAGGAAAGGCCGATGTTCTCACATGAAACAATCTCTCTATCTCTCAAACACCAAACGTTCCTCCACACACCCCTCCATTCATCCATACGTCTCCTCCTCTCTCTTCAAACTCAGTGTCTGTCAGTAATTGAGTCAACTGTTATCAGTGTAAACCTGCTGTAATTGAAAAGAAACGACAGCATGTGCGTGCGTGTGTGGTTCAGTGTGTGTATGTCCCTCCACATGTGACAGTCCTATAAAACCAATTAAATTCCCTCTGTGATGAAACATGCCCTGGGCTGCTGGCTCTTCATGACATGACATGGAGAGAACAGACCTTTCCCCCATCAGATCTGTCACTTTGTCTACAGAGGAAGTGTAGCATAAGCAGCACCATCACCAGCATCATCACTGCTCCATCTGTGTTCATACAGGACGCATTCAGGCACTGTGTCAAGTGTAGGTCACCCGGGGTGTAGCATAAGGTAAAGGCATGCATGGGTTGTACTCAACAACCTCAGTTATATTAGAGTAGGGCAGGGATGGCTACTTCCTGGTGTGTAGGCCAAGCAGGACGTTAGCATCGCAAGGGATCCCTTAACAAAAACCAAAGGGATTTTTCCATTGAATTTAGGTATATTGCAGAATATAACATGGCAAACAACACGTCTACTTACACGTATTGTTAAGCAGGATAATCTCCAAATATTAACACCACTTTATGATTTATGAAGTACAAAAAGCTAACATAAGGCTATAAAGGAACAAGCTTGACCTTGGTCACAACTCACGAGCAGCTAATGTTCTGTGTGATCATGTTGAGTAGTCTCATTTAGACACTTGTCTTCAACTGCCATTAACATGTTTGAAAACCCAGTGACAGGATTGGAAAAATGCTGACTCATTCCTGCACCACTCTATACTTTTGTTGTTTCAAATGTTTGACTTATTTCTTCACAGGAATTACACAATGGGAATAAAGTATGTCTATACAGTAAACATCTTATATGAGATTTTGGTTGATTGCCATTTTCCTTGTCATTGAGGCGCTTAATAATGAATTAGTTGCAATCTTACTTGTGTATACTGAGGGTGGGAAGTGAGAGAAATACTGTATACTGTATGTCGTAGAGCAATGGTCCCAAACCCGCTCGGAGTGTTTTTTATTGGCCTGAAGAAAAATAAAATCAATGCTGCTGCTTTCCAACCCCATAGAATAATGTGTAGTGGTCTGAACCCCAGGTTGACAACCAGTCTATTAGAGAGAGGTTAGATGCGTGTACATTATTCAGTGAGGCAGAGAACAGAAGAAAGGATAGAAAAGGGTGAATTGAGATCAACTGAGACAAAGGAACGGTCTCTGTAAAGTGAAAGGACTCAACAAAAGTCACTCCACATTTCTTTTTGTCTTTTCTGTCAACATTCGAAATAAATGTCAAAGCTGAGCAAGCAGTAGAAATTACTTATTGACTTTCAGCGCCGGTTCTCTTTAGCCTTGAGTAACCTGCCAGAGAAGCTGTCTGTCACTGTAATTGGCCTTTTTAGAAATTAACTTCCTACATCTTTTAGAAGTTGAGGGGCTTAATGTTTTAGATTAGTGGATTTCCAAGCGCTGAGGTTATCTATGTGGACTCAAAAAGCTTTAACTGACAGAGGAGAGGAAGGAACATGATCAAAATAGATCATAATTTAAATTGTGTTAAATATGGAATTATGAACAAAAAATGAAAATGTGTAGTCCTTTCAAACACAAATATAGATTTGTTTTTTAAACACCTCACAGCTCACGTCCAGAGTTCTTTAAATCCTTTCCATGTGCTTCGTTCAGTGTGAAATGTTTCCCAAGTTAATCCGAGTTTGGATTGGTGGATTCAGACAATCGATGAGAGTCTCACTCTGTGAATAAGACTTTGGTGTGCAGGGGACCTGAACCTTAAATTAAGACTCATTCTGTTTGTCACACACTCTTAAACACACAAATTCACTCACCGTGTTTCTGCCCTATCTCCAGCAGAATGGGCTCTCCCAGCTCCAGGGTGAAGGTCTTGTTCTTCTCATACAACTCATCATCAATGATCTTCACCTCAATGATCTTCCTGTTAAAAGATGATGAGCAAGATTAAAACATTGGACATTACTCAGAGGGGCACTCTTATGAGGCAGTTTACCCCCCCAGGCCCTGGTTATATATTTCTTCCAGCTGACAGTGATGCAATGCAGCACAGCCACATTAGGAAATGTACAATCAGGAACACCCAGGGGTAACCCTCCGATTGCAGCGCAAAGAGTTTTGAGGGGACACTATCCAGAACACATAGAGTACGATTAAAAGTAGTTGTGTGAGAAATGTCTTATTATATGGAAAAAAAGTTAGATGGCATCTCTGAGACATGTCAGTATATTTAGATCAATTTAAAAAAGTGAACAAATATTTAACATACATTACTTGAAAAAAGAGTATGGGAGCCCTGAGAAGGAAGTGAGAACAAACTAATTCTGGTGATCAGTTTTTTAAAATCTGATATTTCTGAGTTTAATGCACTCTAATCACACAATTTTTTGTTGCTATTTCGATTATTTTCTCACTTTTTTCACCTGTTCTAAAGCCGTAAACATAGGTGATATTTATTCGTATTTGATCTTAGTGCACCATTAAAAAAAGGTTTGCCAGGTGTGTGGTGGATACACTAATGTAGGCAGCAATTACAAAAAAATTAGTAATATAAAATGTAATCGACAGATAAAAAAGTATTTGACTGCTGTGTAATTGATGCTGGTACACATATTTGTATTGATATTGGAGGATAATAACCTCAGTATGAATAAAGTAAATATTCAAATAACTAAATCTTCAATAAGATCCCATAATTTAAAAAATGTTCTGGGTAGCAACATGAGATGTGTATAGGTTTTCTATGGAAATCACATCCGTTTGGCCTCCTTTTGTCCTGTTTCCACCCAGAGTTATATGGGTGACAGGCAATTCATTCATTTCCACCTGGTGGTGTCATCATCTGCTTCCCTGTCAGCCATGTTGGCTGTGACACCACAAATAGGCTTCAGTTCAACAAAGAGAAACCAGAGGGAGGAAGGAGTGGAAGAGGGGGTGAGAGATTGATGGAGGTGTGGGGAGCTGGAAGCACATTGTTTTCATTGGTGAGCTGTCACGGCAACAGCGGATAAAAAACGGCTGGATTTTCTATTTCCAGAGTCAGGTTGAGCTGCCTCCTTTCAACAATGTTGGAAAAGATATGAAAGTGTGGTTTAAGTCAGATGTGGAACAATGGAGGGGGAAAAACACCCAACAACGATGAGAGATGTATGCAAATCCATTAAGTGAAGGAAAAGTGAGAACCAATTAAATATCTGTTATATTTTAAATCTTGCATCTGATTTATATTCTCCTGTCCCTTAATAGGAACATTTTAGGCTTTTAATTTGTTTAAGTAACCAATCAAAATCAATGGTTATGCGAATCATTGACATAAAAAACACCCCCATGCATTTCGCATTCAGAAAATAATGTATTTTTGGTGGGGTTAAAAGATTTAACACAATGAAAATAATATGAATATATAACTTTTTACCTGCAGTTTTAGAAATGTGACATTTTTGTCTTAAAAGATAATATATAGTACCGTTTTCATGACATTACCAATTTGTTTCTGTTTTGTTACTAAATCCCTGAATGTGATACGACTGAAATTGTAAAATAAAAACAATGGAATTGATATAATCTATTATTAAAGGGAGCAACAAGGGTTATTCATTTGCAGCCATCTGTCTGTGTTGTTAGGAAACTGGAATCGGCAGTGAGATAGAGGAGGAAACACTCATGTAAAAAGGAGATAAAAGGGATAAGGGGGAGAGATGAAAGAAAAAAAGAAAAAAATTGGAAAAATGAAAAAAGGACAAACAGAGATTACGAACCGAGAGAGGGAGGGAGTAAAGAATAAAAAGGAACGAGGCAGAAAGACTGAAAGAGGTTGAAAGAGGGGAATGAGTAATACAGAGAGTCCATTGAGATGTGAAGGGTTATGACTCAGTACTCGGTGAGTTCACTCAGGGGAACGCACACACACTCATACACAGCAGCGGACTACCTAATGTACCTTTCATATACAAACAGACAAACCTCAACAGGAGGAAGCACACAGTGGATGTTTACACACTAAATGTCTTTCTTGCTGCACATCGTACACATTACGCAGAGAGTGGTTTCTATGAACAGACAGCCAGCCGCCCCCACATGTAAACCACGCTTCACCGGTGACACACAAACACACACATGTACACACAACTCAGCTGAATGCACAAAAACAACATGCAAACCTGTACCTGGTAAACACTTGGGGATTTGTACACATATGGGTCAATTAATTCATGTAATTTACACATACAAACACACACACACACACACACACACACACACACACACACACACACACACACACAACACACACACACACACACACACACACACACACACACACACACACACACACACACACACACACACACACACACACACACACACACACACACACACACACACACAGCAGTGCTTTCATTATTCATAGTTGGTGCTACAGTAGCTGTAGCAGCTCCATCTGTGCCCTTCTTTCTTCATCTCTATCTTAGCCCTCGTCCTCCTCCTACCAGCAACTCTGATGGGATCCTTATTATCGGCGATTTCAATATCCACCTGACTGATGATAATGTATTGCACCTCCTGCTACTAAAACTAGAGAGAGAAGTGTCCACTGCTGTTGGGTGATGATAAAGGTATGTTCAGAAACAGGCCTGGAGAAGATTTGAGCAAACATTTTGTAAATCCTAACTTGGATTTAACTTTTTCTCATTTCAGTGTGTTTAAAATCACAAGCGTGCCCTTCCTGCTGCGAAAACTCATCATTTCAACCTCTCTTCTTGTCTTTCTTTCTGTGTCTTTCAGTTTCTTCTCTCATTTTGGTGAATAATGTGCTTCAGGTTGATCTGGAAGCCTAATGCTAAAAAATGGTGCACCAGGGCTTGTTATGTTTATTAATGGTTTATAAAGCTCTGGCTTTAAATGTCATGCACTTAAGTTTGGTTAAGTTAGACACTATGAGAAATACATAGTTATCAGCACAACTACAAAGGGTTAAGGGTAGCTGATTATAGTCTAATACTTGAAAAATTCAACAGAAAAATGAATCAAATCAGTCAAACTTGATCAAAACTAGATAATGGGATAATAAGCTAACACTTCATTCTTTCTTGCAAGCTGGACCTTCTTTGTTGTGACAGCAATTTGGCTTTTGGGATGGCTATGTAAAGCTGTCCAGGTTGAAATATCTCAACAACTTTGATTGGCATGTCAGTCAATATGTCCTCATCAACAACAAGATGCCATGAAAAACATCTGGACACACACTCCCGCCTCCCTGGACTTCATGAAAAATGGATACATTCCTGAATGCAATACAGTACGTTGCTCATCGTCTCTCTTCTTCTCTCATATTATGTCCACCTTGTTACTTTTTCACACCTGCTCCCCAGAAACTTACCATGTCAGACAGTTTTCTGACAGCAGACAGTCTGACACAAAACACAGACATACACACTGAACACTGAACACTGAACACACACTGTATACTGAACACAGCACCTGTACTGTCAGAAAAAAAAGCAGCCGAGTAAAACGAGTGACGGAGCGGTACAAAAAAAGGTATTGTTGATTGAAAAGCCCCAAACAGGATCAGGGTGGCTGCAAATCAGTTTAATGGATAAGTTTTAAATCGCCCCAGTGTGTGTGTTTGGATGTGGCCCTAAAGGTCTTGTGGAGGAGAATGATTGAGCGACAGTTTGATTTGATTAGTTGAGACCTCATCACATTACTTAATGGACAGGACTTTCTTTATATCTCTGCCTCCATCTCTTTCCATTTTCTTCTGGCGGCAGTTTTACTTTTGATTTACAGTCTACTGGAAGCCGTGCGTTTGTGTGTTTGTGTGTTTGTGTGTATGTGTTTGCAGGCTTTAAAAGACTCCCATATTTCTTTAGTGCTGGGAGCATATGTGTGTTTGAGAGAAAGCATCTTAGAGAACCGAAGCAGCAAGCATCTAATTTACTTGAGTGAGGTTGATTTATACACACACTTTAGCTTTACTGCTTCTCCTTCTGGCGGAAACTCTAAATCTCCCAGACTCTCTTACACACAAACACACACAGGGCTGTGAATCCATCCCTCCCGTACAGTAAAACTGAGATCATGAAAGGTTTTTAAAAGTTGAACAACAATGCAAGCCACCAGGCATTTCATTTTCTTTGTCAGATGACCCCAAGAATTGCAAAAAAATTGGATTAAAGTAATTTGATAACAGTCCAATGGCTTGTGAGATTCTAATCACATCGCAGTATATTCAATGTACCCATAACATTTCAAAATCCTTCAAATGATGGATGGTCCTGACTGTATATGGAGTTTATGCACTTTGTACTGCAGGCTGAAAACTCAAATATCTTATTTGTTTCATTTGTTTGGTTAAACTAATTTTGGACAACACAGACGTATTATCAGATTATAAAGAAATAGCTGCAAATTGAATTACTAGGATCTCAGATCAGTTCAATTACAGCGGACAGGCAGAAATGTGTCGGTGCATTTCTCTAAACTTATAGCCATTTTAAAGGATATCACATAGTTTTCAAGCTGTCTGTCTTCAGCCTGTCTTTATAGTGACTGATGGGAGTAAGATGTCAGAATCCAGTGACAATATTACAGGTTTGTTCAATTGTAAGCTCTTTTTTGTTAATACTGCAGAGTTACAGTGTGTTTTCCCATGTTTTCTCACTCTGGTGGCAGTTTTGTAAATGCAGGTTTGCCTCAAAAGTAAAGTGTGAAAACTGCTACGGTTGGACTTAGTTGGAATTTAAGTGACAGCAGCTTTTTCGTTTTTACAGTACAGATAGTAGAAAGTGCAGAGAGGCAGAAATGTAAAACAGCGCTGTGTGCAATCAAATTATATGAGTTGGTCTAGATCTCGCGCACAAACACACCCATACCCACTTCTACAGGAGCAGGTAGGCTGCAAGAAAGCCTTCGCCTGGCTTTCTCGTCAGAGTGGTACCAACACAAACAAAACAATTTGAGGAAGGCCAACAGAGAGCCGGAGAGATACAAAAAAACTCTTAAGGGGAGCGATATCACCCCCCTTAATGATATCATGGAACGCATAATGAGCAACCACACAAAACACACTCCGAAATACACACTTGTGCTAAGTGGTCTCCAGCTGTGGTGAATAATAAAGTTGTGCCTCAGGTGTGTGTGGGATGACAGAGATGTATGGGACGATTTGAGGTTTGAGAGGGACAGACTGTGCTAGAGCAAGGGTAAGATAAGGAGGCGAGACAAGAATGTGAAGAGGGGAAAACACAGGAGGAAGCAATAGAAAAATAGAGAGGCTTCCCCTGTCACTCACACAGACATTCAATAAAGTTGGGCTGAAGTGCTCCTCTGACACTCGAAAACACACGAATGTCAGTTTCTCCACAGAATCGGTTTCATAAGAGGTTTTATTCCCAGGGATTTGTGAGCCCTCCCTACATTTACGTTGCGCTGCATTCAGGGACTAATCTGCCGTAGCCGGTGACACAGCTGGTGTTTGTTTACATGGCGTAGCTGCTACAGATGCTACACTTGAGTGCACTTACAGTAGGTTGGAAACTTTAATTAGTGAAAATAGACGATCAAAATTAGGAGATAAGATGCAGTTATAAGACGACAGAGCATGACAAAGGTTTACAGTATGTATAGCTACTGATTTACAAGAAGACTGAAGTGTTTCATAAGTTTGTTCATCCCAAGATATACAAAATGATAGCGCCAAATTTCCCAATGGAGTTAGTTTGTACTAAACATTTCACTATTTTGCAGGGGTGTAAATGTTTATTTGTGATGAATAAATAAAATTGCCAGATTGAAAATGCCAAAATGCACACAATAGGGTTGTTGTTGATCAAATATCTTTCTAGTTCTATATTTGTTGTTTTGGGATCTGCACTGTATATACAGTACAGTACTTTGGACTTGCACACATACATTGATATATATATTTATATTCATAGTTATTCATAATTGTATTCATATAAAGAGATTCACCTAATTATATTGCTGATATTTTATTATAGATGAATTTATTATACATATTAACTCACATTCACGTTACGTTTTATTCTTATTTATCCTCGTGGGAACTCTCATCCATACTATCCTGTGTTTCAATCTTTTCCTGTTGCTGCTCTAACACCTGCATTTCCCTGAGGATCAACACAGGTTTATCTTATCTTATCTACTTGGCTAAGCCCCTGCACACCAGAATGCACATGCAATTGTGATTGCACAACATGGCCTGAAAATGGATGACGCATGCCTAAACTGAACTGTAATTGAATTTCTTCAAAAGAGGAATGGACTGATCACACAGAACATCATGAGGGTGGAACAGAAATCCAGCTTCACTCCAGCTAAGTAGTGGAAATCAGAACTCAAACCCATGAATGAGCCATGAGAGCTGTAGTTCTGCATGAAGACCCAGGAAGGAGATGAAGAAGAGCAAGAAGATGGACAGGATGAATTTTTTTTAAATCTTAAACACATACAGGCGGTATGGAGGATGTACGGTTGGCATGGAAACCATGAAGATGTGATACTCAAACATTATTCGCTCATGCTCCTCAGATCAGTCTCAGGTAGCACACTCACACGTGCACGTTAATGCATTTCTATCTATGTGACGCTGTTTGGGATTAAGCCATGTCACAAATCACATCATGCATACATTACTGCAGAACACCCACGCACGCACTCAAATGTACGTTCGCATGATGTATTGTGATCCAGAGCAGCTACTGTACGGTTATCCGCTGGGAGCGCAGAGGGGGGAGAAACAGGGGGAAGAGAGGATGGAAGAAGATGAGGAAAAAATGTAAGACGAGGAGAAAAAGATTGGCAGAAGAAGAGAGAAGTTGAAGGGTAGAAGAAGGGAGATTCAGAGGAGAAGAAGGAAGTAGAACAGAATAGCACGCATCACACCAGAAGGAATGGGATCAGGGGAGAGAAATAGAAGAGGGAGAAGAAGAAGGGGAAAGCACGAGGTGTGATGGAAGGAGAAGAAAGATGAAAGAAATAAGGAGGCTAACGAGATCTGATCTAGCACTACTACCACATCTCCTGTTGGGTTAGTAGAGTAGAGCATGACAGATAGGAGCTGACACACATATGTACACACACATGTAAAGCGTCAGCAGTGTAGCACACAATCTGCACTCTTGCATGAGAGTAAACACGCAGCGCTGTGTGATGGAGCACGGCAGCTAAGTCTCTCCTGCTTCTGACGGACGGAGAGGATCTAATGTAAAGCGGAAACGATGAGAGAATAACCAATACTGCACGGAATAGTTGCAAATCCCCGATGTGATCCCTAATAACGCAGAGCAGTAGGAAACAAAGCAGCCCGTGAGCCATGATACTTGAAATAACATAGTCCAGATCTGCAACAGTGACAGAAGATAAACGCACTGAGCAGGGAAGAGAGAGTTGCTACATTAGATATGTTGATAGAATATAATCGAGAAGATTATTAGCAAATCAAATTCCACAGGACCCTTAGGTTTCTTTTCTTGGGCTTATATCCAGAGAAACATAATTATAATAAGAAGTATTCATATACCTCAGTCTGTATTGAACAGACCAAGCACTACTCAATTAAAACTTCAACCGCGTAAGGCCTTCATTATTCATGTTATTGATTAGACTTAACAGATGATCAATTACTAATTTCTGTTGAAAGGGATGTTTCTATGCTTTTGGATTTTGTTCTTCTTTCCTCTCAGTTGTGCATCTATTGCAATTGATGTGCTCATTCTTTGTTTAATGTAAATGCAGCCATTTCATTTTGTGTTATATACTGCATTGTACAAAGTAAAAAGGCTGCATTGCATGTACAAAACTAAATATAAGATATTGGTACTCCCTTCAAAATTGGGAGTTAGGTACAAAAAAAGGAAAGGTTAAGTAGTTGGAGTAGAATAAAATGCAAATTAAGTGAATGAAAGGAACATTTCCCCTGCTTTTACCTTGATGAAAGTGACACAACAAAGCCTTTACTGTTCGAGACACAACCTTAATCTTCATATTGCCATATTTTGAGAAATATATCTTATATGTTCATTTTTGGAGCAGGGGAGTATAAGTGCATTCTAGGCTGCTTTTTGGTGCCCTGTTGTTTCCCTCTCAGCCGTGTGTGTGCGAGAAATGGTGGAGATCTCAGGAGGACATGACTGCACTTAACAGTTTTAAAGCGGGAGCAAGATAAAAAAGAGAGGAAAGAAGCGGAGGTTGTGCTTTAAAAGTTTATTTTACATCCTTTGCATTTGTGCTTATAGAGTAAGTGTGAATTATCTCTCTCTCTCTCTCTCTCT
>NW_011346607.1:149669-176268 GCF_000735185.1 Notothenia coriiceps | reverse complement strand
ATATATATATATATATATATATATATATATAACATAAACACATTCATAGCAATTTGCACATAATTAACATCTTTTACCCTCTTGCATAATAAATAAACAGAATGTGGTTCACAGTGGCAGTATGGGGGGGGGGTGATAAAAAAGCTGAAGATTTGAGGCTCATGACTTCAATCATAAGAGACAGAAAACACGGCACCAACTCCTTCAGCTATTTATACATTACAATCATGGGTAATTTATGTATGTTTTTAAACATTATGGCAGGATCCTGACCTGACAGTGTTTGGGGGTTGTGCTTCCAGAGGAATCACAGCGCATGAATCTGTGAGTCAGCTGAGGGTTTTCTGATGTGACTCGTTCATCATGGGTCAGGGCTTCGACAAAACACTTTGACTTTACGTAATGGATTATGTAACACCGTGTGTCGTCAGCCATTTTGAATCTTTCCAAGGAAGGTCCTGTTCTGATAAAGAAAAAGGGAATCTTCACTCGTATAATTATCGTTGATTTAAAATGCAGTTTGTCCTACAGGCATGAGGAACAGGCAGCTGTTACTCTGCATCTACTATCACCTTTTCTGTGCTTATAAAACCACATGTTAATAGGCTTTGCAGCCGCAGTGCATTTATTTAGTTCTATTTTTCTGAGCTACAAAACATTTACAGTTTTCCAATTGGACCTTTTTGATGCAGTCTTGAACCCTTTTGACTATTTTCTTAGCATTCTATGCGTCATTAATCCCAGATTCTTTAGCTTGACAGAGTTACATCTTGAAGATGTCATAAAGCAGTTATCATGGTGATGGCTAAGATGCTTAATGGCTACCCTCCCTTGCCGATGTTGTTGTTGTGTTTCCGAAAATGTTCAAACTCTGTGGCGGCGAGTTCTTCCCCCGCTCCTTCCGCAAACCCTTTTAGCAGCTTTTAATTATATATCAGTATTTACAGCTCAAAGACGCACGGAACGATGGCTGGATGATAAATAAAGAAGTGGTTTGGCAAATATATAGAAAGAGAAGAAGAATGGAATAAAGAAAGAAACAAGCCAATTAATGTATTAACAAAGGATGTATAAGTCTGGAGGGACAGAAGGATGGAGAGATTAAAGACAAGGACGCAGCAAAGAAAAAAGAAAGGAAGATTTTCAGAGGAAACGAGAGGTGAAGGGACCAGAAAGTCAGAAAGAAAGGGTAGAAAGTCAGAAACAGATAAAACACACAGGTCCACAGCCAGATATATACTCTTTATCACTCCTGTGCTTTATCATGTATGGGAAAATGAAATAATGAGCAGCAGGCACTCGTCCTTCCTTCTCTCCTTCCCTTGTTCTTTGATCCTCTCCCTTCTCGTCTATTGTCATGCATGTTTGAACACTGCTCATCCTATATTTACGCTGAACCTGAGAGCTCAACGCAGAGCAAATTTAGAAAACATGTGCAAATACACACAACACGGGCAAATGAAGAAACAGCTTCATCGATTTGAAAGATGGCCGGAAGAAGCTGAAGACAAAACGTCAACTGTTTTTAAGAGGACAGCAAAAAGTGACACACAAGGCTTGTTGCCATGGTTTGTGGCTTTTTAAGTTATTAAAGTGAGCTATGCATTGTTGTGATTGCACGACTCAGATATTTAAATAACAAACAAAAGGCTAACGCTAGGATTAAGAGACAAATATCTGCAATTATATCGGAATCTGTCAAAAAAAAGCCCCCAAAACGTACAGTTTAGGTAATTTTACAAAACCAATAGAGGACTTCTGTTGGGGAATAATTTGCTTAGGTATCTAACCTTTGACACAGTTCATCATTTTCTCTTCTCACTGTCTCTTTCCCATGGCATACTGTAGGTCTACAGCCTTGGGTATTGCTGCTATCTCTCTTAAGGAGGGGCAGCTTGGGCGCATTGTTGTTGCCAGCTTATGACCGAGCACAAGCTGACATGAGATAGTTTATTGTTCAGGGACATCTAGAAGCCCTTATCTGGAACGTACTGTACTGTAGGTTCCCTGGCGCACATTCTTTTCTATGGACGCTCTAGTTAGATTCAGGGTCCATATTTGTTTGTCTCGCTGATAAAGAATGTTGATTATTACACTCTGAACTAGTTAAAACCTTGAACTACAGGAGAGTTCTTCAGAATTGATTGTGGCATCTCAACCATGTGGTCAACTCCTGGCCCGTGACATGTCTTGTGAATTCTCCGGCCGAAGCTCCAAATAAACAGTCAGTGTTTGCCATCAAAGCTCCAGCTCTCCTTGTGTCTCTGAGTCCTGAATCAAATTGCTTTAAAAGTTTCCCCCACAACTTCAATAACTTTATAAAACACAAACATAAAATGTGCATCCGAGGTGCACTTGTTATTGTCCCCTGGAAACTGTTTGTGAGTTTCTTGCAGATCAATCCATTGTATTGCACACTATCTAAAAGTATCATCTTTATTGTCAAAACCCAACACATTTTTGTGTCTGCATGCTTATGAAAAACACCTCTAGATGGTTTCTGCATTAGTTTTTTTTTTTTATTGTGTTTTCTTATAAAAAAATGAAGGATATTATTTAGTTGAAAATATATTTGAACTACTTCAAGGTCTCTATGACATTGTTCTGAAAAGCCCACCAAACATCTACATATGAGAATTAATCAGAATAATGTAAATGAAGCCATTGGTCCTCACACATATAGTTTATTTGTGTGTGTGTGTGTGTGTGTGTGTGTGTGTGTGTGTGTGTGTGTGTGTGTGTGTGTGTGTGTGTGTGTGTGTGTGTAATGACACCTCAGTTTGATTGACTGCCATTAGCGGCTCAAGGTGAGGGCCTGTATGTGATGTATGCCATACGCTGCCAAGTTTGCATGCTTGCCAAAGGCTCTTACTCACACACTCTCACATAAACTCACTCCACACCACTCGAATGCTCGTCCTGCCCCCTGGCACAGGAAAAATGACCACTCCTCTCTTTCCCTCCTCTTAATCTCCATCACTCATTCCTCCTCTTTCCCTCCTTCTCCACCCATGGTGCCAACTCTTGGCCGTTGTCTCCATTCATCCTTCCTTCCTCTCTCCTCCCTCTGGGCATCATTGCCTCTCATTCTCTCTCCTTCCACCTGCCCTTTCTCCTCCCTCTTGTTTTTTTCTCCCAGCAATTCATCTGTCTTTCTCCCTCCACCTGTCTCTCTCCGTCCGTCTCACCCCCCCTTATTGGTCCATGCGTCTTTCCTCCTATCTCTATCCTGTTTTTCCTCATTTAAAGCCCGTCCCTCAGCCCATTCGTCTTTCTTTTCTCTGACACCTTCACTCTCCTCCCTTGGTCTATATTTCTTTTATCCTTCTCTCACTACACCTGCAGGATGTATGTTTATAACCTGCAGTCAGTGGGATGTTGTTATACCTGACCATGAGAGAATGACACAAAGAATATTGAATATGCAGCATCAAGGGCTACTGTAATAAAGCTACATTGAAAAGATATATAATGGAACACAAATGGTTATAAATAGGTTCTGTTTGTTTAACAGAAATAAAAAGGGCAGTTTGTGATTCAGGGAGGAGTTACATGTTGGAACTATTTATTGATGAAGAACATCTGTTCAACAGAAAAGCACAGCAACAAAATAACACTGTTTTAGTGTATCTGACTTTATTGCATTTCCATCCATATTTAGTACACATTTTGAGAAAAGTCTCAATAATCTGCAAATGAAGCAATGACTTAATAAGATTTTTACTATTATATGATGACAAAACAAGTGTTAATTGACTTAAAATATAGCAAAATAGTTTTGGTTTTCTATAATAAAAACATATTTAAAAATGCTCAGACTTTAAGTCGAATAAAACTTGACTAAATTATTCAAAATAAGGTTGACTCAATGTGACGAGAACTGAGAAAGACAAATTATATAATATCTAATGGATGTTAGCCTAAATATTTACTAACGACAGTCAAACCTGAAAGAACAAAGGTTCTTCCTCCTCTTCCTCCTCCTCCTCCTCATACCATGTCATGGTTCTGTCTCTTCTTTAATGCACCATAAATCCATGCACCATTATGAGCACAAAGCAGGACATTCTCCTCCTTTCAATTTCTTTGTTCGTTTGTTTTCTCTCCTTCCTCAGCTCATCTCTCTCCAGTTTACCCTTCACATCTTATCCTCTGATCTATTTGTGTTTACTGACCATTAAAACTGAAAGACGTCTCTAAAATAAGCTTTATTGACAATGCGTTTATGGCACACTGAAGAAATCAATAATTTGGAGCAGACTAATAACTGCTCACTAGCAGCTGCTTATCAAAAGGGTGGAGACTTGTGTGTGTGTGTGTGTGTGTGTGTGTGTGTGTGTGTGTGTGTGTGTGTGTGTGTGTGTGTGTGTGTGTGTGTGTGTGTGCGTGTTTACAGTGTGTGTGAGTCTCTTTAAAGTCTGACCTTTTCAAAGCAAACTTTTTGAAGGCTCCTGCAAACACCCATTTGTCATCTGTTTTCAAGATGTATACACAGCAACAAGGAGAGAAAAGAGAATTGAAAGAAAATAAGGACCATGATGAAGTGAACAATGATAAAGATGGAGGGCAAACGATGAATTGGTCAGAAGAAACAATGCAGCAAAAGAGAGGGAGCAATAGAGGGGAGAAGGAACGGATGGGAAAACGATAAGACGGCGGGGAACGATACATCATCCTGTAAAATGAAGAGGGAGACAGAGAAGATATCTGCGATGGGAAGAATAAAAGTGAGGAGACGACAGGGCAGAGGATGGATGGAGCTGATGTGGAGGGCAAAGAGAGATTAATAAAGGAGAGGAAAGACGAGTGAGAGATAGACGGAAGATGAGGACAGAGGGCCAGCTCAGGGCAGAATATGAGGATGGAGAGGAAGGGAGAAGGAAAGGAAAGATGATAGAGAGAAAGGATAAGGGAAAGACGGGGCATAAAGATGACATACTGTAGACCAGGGGTCACCAACCTTTTTTAGGATGAGGGCTACTTTCAAAAAATAAAGCAAGTCGGGGGCTACTTTTACTCCTCTTTTTTTTGTTTTTTGCAGTGTATATATTTTATATTTATATATTATATGCTTACCTTTAACCTTTGTGTGCTGTTTGGGTCTGTGGGACCCGTTTTCAGTGTTTACTAAAAGAAAATGTATGCAATTTAATAATTTTAACCTGCTTTATTTGGGGGTGGACCTCACATCCTCTAGGGGGGGCCTCACATCCTCCAGGGGGGATCTCACATCGTCTAGGGGGGTCCTCACCTCCTCTAAAAGATGTTTTTTTAAATGTTGAAGTGAAATGCAACAATCTGCTGCACTTTGAGTACAAAATGAATTTATGGATACAGCTCTCAACACTCATATGAAAGGGAGCTGTATACTTTTCAATACTCCAATCATCTTTAGAATATTATCACAACCAATAACAAATCATTTAAACTGTTTTATTCTTATCTTATGTTACCTAATTAGCATTCTTTCTTTTTAATTATGCATATTTTACTAATCACTTCCCTTTTAAACTGTTTTTTGTACTGTCCTATAGTACACACTGGAATGACTTGTTACTTTATCTATATTAAATATAGATTAAAGCTCTTAACTCTCTTCTCCTCTCGCTCCTCAGCTCTCTCTTCTCTGTCTCTAGCTCTCTCGCTCGCTCGCTCTCAGAGGCTGTGTGCTCCTCCTAGGCGATGACGGGTTGCGTTAAAAAATAATAATAAACATATTTGTAAAGTGGGAGGACACAAACGGGATTTCGAAAAGTGCGGGGGACATGTCCCCCCTGTCCCCAGGGGAGATTACGCCATGCGTGTGTGTGCGTCAAGTGGAATAAATATATATACAAGTTACAACACACACAGAGTAAAACTCTGCTCCTCATGTGTTGTATAGGCTGGCATGATAGGCTGTTCAATGGGGCTGATGTTTTGTGTAGATTCTGCCAGAAGGAAAATCAGCGGAGAGGTGCCACGTTGCTTTTCTTCCCGACTGCATCGCTGGTCCCGCAAATCAAGCAAGAACGTGATTGGTCGATATTCATTGTGGGGGTGGGGTGTTAGATAGATATAGAGTTGTAGTAAGTAGATAGAGTTCGCTATGATTTAGGTTTCGTTTATGCATAGAGTAGATTATTTTAATTACATTTCCTTTTTTGTTTTGGATTAGTTTGGCGAGCTATTTTTAGAACGTGCCCGGCGGGCGACTCACGTTGCCCCTGCGGGCGACTGAGTGCCCGCGGGCACCGTGTTGGCTACCCCTGCTGTAGACAGTGTGTTAAATAGATGGAGAGAAGAAGAAGAGGAAAGTGTATTGGAAAGAGTAGTGAGAGGGAGGGTGAGAGATGGGAGTTGCGATGGAGAGCTTGTGTGAGTCACATCGTCCCCTCCCCAAGCTATTAGTGATTTAATCACTCTGACATCATTCAGCGTGTGTGTGTGTTGTGTGTTTGTGTGTGTGTATCATACCAGATTACCCTGAGCTAGTGCAGTCAGGAACTGGCTCATCACTCTTCCACAGAAGCGTTCATTCAATCATCATGTTGCTTTTTTCAATCTATGGGCTGAGACCATAGGCTGAGACCCTAAACGGGTCCCAGGTTATCACTGTTGGGACCAATTTATGGAGGTGGTTATGGATCTAAATCCCTCAGTGATATTAGCGGTTTGATAAACTAAATAACTGATATAATATGAAAGACGTTTATACCCATGTGTTGCATGAGCAGTAAAACATTGCATTTTCAATTTGATGTGAAAAAATACACTTGAGAGCCATATGGGGAAGCTTTTAACCTCCTCTGTTAGAGCATAAACAACTCCAATGAACCTAGCAGCCAAGCTAACAAGCTTGCTAACTGACAGTCGACATGTAGTTAGCAAGTACAATATGACATGTAACATTAGCATGGTCAAGGATAGCAATAGACACAAACATTGTATAAGAATACTATGTATTCAATAACGATATGTTTACAATATAAATAAAGTAAAGAGAGAATAAAAAGAAGCTCAGACATTTCTAGCATGTCGTGGCTAGCACGTTAGCAACAAGCTACATTATGCTAGCTCACCAACTAGCCCTGAGTTTATTTATTACCACGCCAAGATTCTAGACCAAATATTTCACAAAGACACACAAAATAATGCTGTTTGGCGACTTTCTGTGCCTTCAGGCAAGGCAAGGCAAGTTTATATATTCAGGATGAATTATAGAATTTTAAAAAAGATTTTAAAGGTTAATGCCGAAATGCAATCAAATACTGATTACAATAAAGTTCTTCTTTGTTATATTCAGGTTCTGATGTGTTGTCCTGCACAGTGTGATCAAGTCGGGTATTTTACAGCCAAAATCTAGCTATGGAATGAGAACACAGAGAATAACAGACTTTTGATTGGATTCTGTTATTATCACCACCCACACGCAGCGATAAAATGATTTTACAGTCAGAATTGCTTCATTTAAATTCAACCACCTACCCTTTCTCTTCAAATTGAATTCCTACAAAAATGTTATCCCAGTACCTACTTAGGCTCTGATTACAACTGATTGCTATCCCCCACTTTTTTGCAATTAGAATATTTCTGCTGTTGTAGAAACTGACCGGTGCTTGTCTTGTATACTGAACAAGAGTTTGGTTAGCTCCGCCACGGGACATCACCAGATGGTCTGAGGATGCATCATAATTTCTCTTCATTAGTTTGATACTGCCATCAGAGCAGCATCCATTCATGCACACACAGAGGTCACTACTCTAATTTGTAAATGCCCTCAGACCATTGAGAGGGTGTGTGGTTAAAATTGTTGGACCATACATACAGTAAGCTAAGATGAGGATAAAAGCAAGAACGTGTAAAAAGAGAGGGCAGACAGACAGATTTGACTCTCTAAGAATTCTCAAGGATGTGAATGGACAGAAAAAGTGAATTCAAAGTCAAGAAACAAATAAGAAGAACTTGAATCCTTTTAATTATTAATGAAGTCATCAGATGGTTACTTGATCAATCCAAAATACCAAAAATGATGCGGAAACATTTTTTTAAACCAATACATGTATAGTTTTAAACCTAACCTGGCCTCTAAATAGTAAGGATAACCAAAACAAATTGTGTCTTGGTTGTTTGGAAGTTTTGGACCAATCAAACGTCAAGTTGTGAAGGGAATTTATGTTTGTCATTATTGTATAGATTACATTTTTGATTTATTAATTGCAAAACAAAACAATAGTAAGCTGGAAATATTTCCCTGTTAGGGATTCCTGAATTTGAAGAAGCCATCCCATTTCAGTAAGGCTGCTTGAAAGTATTTGAAAACTGTCAGTAAAGTGGCAGTCAAACTGTGAAAATGGAAAAGTGGTATTCCCACTGACCCACCCTGGAACGGTTACACCAGTTGGTCAGTGAACTCAGCACTGAGCCTCTAATGTGGTCTCGGCGTGTTTGGGCCGGTGGAGCAGGGAGGGAGGCCCCGGGCAGATGTGGAGCAGGCAGTAAGGGAGGTATAGAGAGGGTCTGTAATTATGGGCATGGCGGGGCAGGGGCGGCCTGTTGCTGCAGCTCCCGGTAGGTCTCTGAGCTGTGATTACAGGGTGTGCGAAGGCCGAGGGAGGGGTGATAACAGGGATGCAAAAGTCAGTGTGTGCATGTTCTTGTGGGTGCTGACCATAGGGTGTGTGCATGCTTGGCAGAGAAAAATAGCTGGGACTGCAATAATAAAAAAAACAACCCAAGGGGAAGATTCAGGGGTAAGAAGTTCAAAACGGGAGTGCAGAGAGAGAAACAGGGAGTGACAGGGATGCTAAATAGCAGAATTGTATAACAAAGAGACGGAGTCACCGAGGGGAAGAGGAAACAGCAATACCACGGGGGAAGAAAAACAGACAGACACAGACAGAGGCGGCATTTAAAAGTTCTTGCTGCTTCAACGGAAAGCTGTTTTGTATTTCAGCAACCTCTATATACCTGTCCAAAGCACTACTGTATAATTCTTAACTGTTACTTTAACAGTCAGATTTTTGGCTTCGTCTTTAGAGCCACAAACCAATAGACTGTTTAACAGCAGCGCTGCGAGACAGAGGCAGAAAGATAGAGGAGCCAGAGGCGAGGATTAAAAATGGGTAAAAAATTGTGCTTAGAAAAAGCCAGAGGTGCTCTGCGGGCGGGAGGCGCTGTCAGTCAAATTACTGTAGTAAGGCTGAAAACATCAATGGGCAAACAACAGACGGTTGCTGCCACATTGATTTCAAACATAATACACACAGGCTCACACACATGAAGAGGAAAGGACACACACAGGGACAGCTTCAACAGTTGTTGAAGATGTTGACTTAAGCTTCTTAACTTTGACTGCTCTGACATTAAAGAGGATAAAGAGAAATAGAGAAGAGGGAGGGCAGAGGAAGAGAACAAGACACTCAAGAGGCATGAAGGAGGAGAAACAGAAAAGAGAAGAAGAGGAAAGGAGGATGAAAGCATGTGTGCTCTCCATCTCGCTTTTCATTCAGCCTGTTTTTATCTCTCCCTGACCTCAGCCTTTCTATCCCCCTTGCAGACCATGACTATACGGAAATGCGATTTGACTCTTTAATCTTCATAATCCATTTGGCCAAACAATGTTTTCCTTTTCTAATTAATGGGTAAACAATGGTTGTGTGTCTCACGAGTCACGAACGCACACACTCAATGGCAAAGTCACCAAGGATTGCTTGGTTTGCGGCAGCTACACCTGCACAAATACAACCAAAATATGTGCTGTTTATTCCTCAAAGCATCTGCGAAGGGTGAAATAAAGCACTAACTTTGCCTTGGTGCTCCTGTGCTTTTTGCATATATTTAAATTAGGTACAATTAGGAGCAAAACTGGCCCCTTTCTATGGAAATTCACCTTTTTGCAAAAACAATCCAATTGCTGGTTACAATTAAATGAATAGGGTCTTTAGAAAGTTGGTGGTAACTGAAGCAAACTTATAAGGGGGGGTCAAGCCCACACTTTCCAGCAATAATGGCTTTGTCTAACAACGGTTCCTCTCCCTCACACTTAAATGACTTTGACGGTCAGAAGCTAGAAGTCAGAAATCTATTTTATTATTTGTATCTCTGCCATTGTTCTGCTTATGTGTTATTGGCACAAAAGGTAACGTTTATATTTTCCAACGTCGATAACTTTATGTTTATGATATCATGACTGCAATTTCTCCTGTGAATCTGAACTTGAGACACATTGAAGCGGCTTCATATGATGCACGGTTCATGATGCTATCAGCAGCCGCAATCCATTCTCTGTGAATTCACAGGCAAAGCGGCATCTTTGGAATCTCACGATAAATGTGAGATGGCAAATCAATGAAAGAACATAGGAAGAAAGAAAAATTGTCCATAGTTATCGTACGGCTCTTCGCATTTCATAGTTCAGTGCAGACACATGACAGTAGAAAAAGAAATCCATAGAAAAACGGCGAATCAAAAACCTCCCTTTCTTCTCCCATCATTACTCCCTTTTGTTCTTTATCTTTCTTTCCATTGTTGCGTCTCTTTCAATGTCTAATCTTTGTTTTGCTTACAATGAGAGGGATCGAAAGTTGCTAAGGCAACAAATTAGGAAAGAACTTAAAAAAAGAAAAACCAAATCATCCAGAGGCGGATGAGAGAAAAAGGGGGAATGAGGGGAGGAGAGAAAAAGAGGGAGAGGGGGAGTTGAAAGAGTTTATTTGCCCATTAGCAGGATGCTATTTGAACCTGAAGGGATGTGGGATGTGTGGAGGAGAAGACATCCGAGAATGCAATGCAACTGCCGGGAGTGGGAACTGGCCTGGAGAGCACAGTAAATACAGTATGTACACAATGTTCTATAAAGACATTTTTGAACTGTACTCTGGCTCAAGTGTACACTTTAAATACTGATGAGTAAGCTTAAAGATGGTATTTGTCATGTAATTGACAAATAGCAAGTGGATCAATAACACCTTAAATCATTGTATATATCATTTAAATAATAAAGGAGCTACTCAATCTCAAAGAAATAGCACAGAACGTTACAAAACAGAAAATAAAGTACAAGTCAAAAGAGATACAAATTACAAAACAGGATCACAGATGTTAACTAAGAAGGTTATCACTCACTTTGATGATGTATACAAATATCATATCATCAATAATATAAAAAATATCTAGGAAATATTCATTGCATTTAGGATCAATGTCTGTATTACTTTCAGTAATATCAGGGAATAAAAATACACTAAGAACCAACTTCTGAATGGCCTCAGATTTACAAGGTACATTACCAGAGGCTGTTTTAAACCGTGTAAGAGGTTTAAGGCTGGATATTCTCAAACACAAACTCAGTGCATCAATATTCCCAGCAGGAAGCCTATGCATACTAACCAACCAGACTGCATGCTGCGTTTGTGACAAATATCAACCCGCCCACACTTTTAGGGTACGAGAATCATGCTAACCAGCTCACAAATAACCTTATTATAACATGTTGGTAGCATTAAACATGTTTCCACTGTATGATTGGTTAAATACAACATTACCAAAGCACAGCGCGTTTATTATGGAGTGTCCTCTGTCACATTTTTAAAAGAAAGCGTGCTCAGACTTTCATCACAATGACATTGAAGAATAAAATCCAAGCTCTCTGAACACGTTTAATGTCAATATGGTGATAAACAGTTTATTAAGAAGAAGAGGGCTGATAAGCAGGAAGGGCACAATGTGCAGACGGGCTGATTGTCTGGAGTGTGTGTTTGTTTGTGAAGGGCTTGCTGAGCAACAAACATGACTGTGAGGGAATACAAAAAAGTGCTAACAACACACACACAAATGCATCTGTATGCCTGTGCATGGAACTACACACACTGCAGCAAACACTCTACGTACAGCGCGCAGCTCTTGAGGATTTAAAGTTCAAAGGATTTTTTTATTTTGGGAACAGCTTTGGGTTAGTCACCCTGCTTTGGTGACAGACGGAGAAACAGGTTGCAAATATCAAACACGTTACAAGCGCTGTGTCACACGCCCACCCACACAAGCTTGCACACTTTCCTCATATTTCCTCTGTCTCACTCCTAATTCCTGTGTTTTTAAAACGTACAAGCTGATTCCCCTCCAGCTAATACATGATCACAGCTCTGCAGACAGCTTTGTCGAAAACACTAAGAAGTTGTGTTTGGGCTTCATTTACACATAAGGCAACATTGATTACAAGGCAGGGCGATCGCAGTACTCCATATTGTAGTGTTATACAGCTGGTGCACTTCAGGGGGTTCATTGGAACAACAGAAACAGATTGTGTCTCCGCGAAGTGATGAGGGGAATGTTGGCGTTTGAATGTCTTGTTGTCTGCGAGGCATGATGAGATTTCTCCAAATTGACAATTTGGTATATGGTATCTTTGGATTTCTCCATGTTGTAGCAGCACTGATGTCATTCAAGAGCAAGACTCTCATACTGTGTGAGAAAGCAATTGTTCGAACACCTGGCCGACAACCCAAAGTAATAATAGTTTGTGGGGTTACAGACAACGTTGCAAAAAAAAACTGACAACTATGTTTTATTTCTTCTTTCTGTAGAAGTCGGTCCTGGAAGCAGTCAGAGGTCAGAACAATGTTATTTTATCGTATCTTATGGTATGGTCGGCTGTCAGCTGGCTTATGGGGAACTCATAAGTGGGTATGTATGTATCTTATCTTGTATTATTAAACATTTGTAGCTAATATAAACAGTACATGTATGTTTAGCCTCATTTGACATTAGCCCAACTATCAGCACAGAAATGAAGACCTCGGCCAAGACCATGCCCTATCTCGCAATGTTGTGAAAAAACTAAATGTGTAAATGTCAACAAGGAAATATGAAATGAGAATTGTAATTTATTGTTTCTAGTAAGCATACTGATGATTAATTAGAGCTTGGTTTGCAAGGTGACACGTTAAAAGTTTTACTATGTTGGCTAAAGTGAGTTCCCACACACACATACAGTAAATACACACACATACACACACATAAGTAATTGAACAGGCGTCGGCACAGTGTGGTGGCAACATCTGTTTGAAATGTATAATGAGCAGTCAGGGGAGAGGACCACACACACACACACACACACACACACACACACACACACACACACACACACACACACACACACACACAGGTGTGTTTTCTGGCAGTGACTGAGCTCGGTTGCAGGTCAGAGGAAGGCTAAGAATAAACTGACCCTGCTGAGCCACACACACACTCACACACAGACACAGACAGACACACGTAACTTTGTCTTCTGCACACATGCCTTCTGACTACCAAAAAACAGAAAAGAAAGAAAGGAAGAGAGGGCATAGAGGGATTTAATTACCTCGTGTGCATAATGTGAGTCCAAATAATGAATACATATAGATTAACTATGCTGCATATCAAGAGTATGTGTGTGTGACTTCCCACAGTGACACTGAATAAATTCCACTCGAGTGAGAGAACAACATACTAACGATAACGCACTTACATATTATTCATGTCTTTTTCCTCCTTCACTCCTTTCCTCAGTTCATTAATAAGTCATGTATCTCTCTATAACTTCTCCTCCTTGTGTTTTTATCCATGTTCCTGACTCCTTCTCCATACATGTGTACTGCATATGAAAACACATTTTTGGGTCAGAATGAATGTATGCTACAAAGCATTGATAAAGATATTTACAAACATTATAGTTGAATTCCCATTTCAAGTGTTTCTGAACTATTTGACTTATGTTGGATAGAGCCAGTGCTGTTTTGCAAAACTGGCCCCCTGCAGGTGGTTCTTATTAACTGATATTGTGTCTTTATTTCAGAAATCATCCACTTGTTGAAGTATAAATGAGCAAATATGCCTTTGTCCCTCATCTGAAACTATGAGGAGGGGAAGTAAGAGATAACGGAATTTTCTTGATGGTGTCACATTATTTTCTATGAATAAGATATTAATACATTGAGGTGAAGCCCCCTTTTTTCTTCACTTCCTTCTCCTCTCCTCTTGTCAGTTCAGCTCCAATGCCTTTCAGATTTTCCAAGAATTTGAAGCAGCACTCTTTCCCCATCTACCCCTCCTCTCTTCTGTGATCCATCTACCCACTTTCTACCACTTTTCCAGAAATCTAATTCCATCAGACAGGATAAACAACAAAAGTGACAGATTAATGCAGGTGTGGTGTGGTTGCTTAAATGCGCCGAAATAGACCAAATGGGTAAACAAAACTATTACGCAGCACGAAGGAAGACATGCTGTCAGACAGGAGAGAACAGAAAGAGGTGTGGAGGGTGAGTTATGTCTGGGTTGTGATCCAGCTAAATTGCCTTGGCAGAAAGTCCCTTTTTCTCTGAGTAAAGGGTTAGACAGAGATAGATGGATGGAGAGGGTGAGGGGAGGGATAGAATAAGGAGAGGTGGAGAGGTAAGAAAGAAGCAGTGGAGCAAGATAAGAGCAAGGCAAGAGAGAGAGGAATGGTTTGAACAGGTAACGGTTAAAGACTGAAAGGAGGAAGATGCTAATCAGGAGGGTGAAAAGGGAAAGAGGAGAGTTGACAGGGAGGTCAGGGAAGAAGGGAGGAGGACAAAACATAAGGAAATCTAAAATTATACCAAGCAGAAATGCGGGGGGATGGGAGAAAGGGGGAGAGATGTTGAAGAAAGCCAATGAGAAAAAGGTTGAAAATGGCTACACAGAGGAAATCCAAGGTCAATGAAGAGCAGACATTTAATGAATAGAGAAAAGGGGAGGCAGAGAGAGGAAAGAAACAAGCGAGTGCAGCGGATTAAAGCAGCTTTACATTAGCGGGACAAGGGGCTCAAAGGCACAATGATGAAAAGAGAAAACACAGAGGGGTAGCAGCAAGAAAAAGCCATGAGAAAATAAAGAGGGGGAGGGATATCTTATGAGAGCACATCCTGTTTGCCCTTTCTTTTTTGTTGTGCTCCTGTTTGTCCATCCTCCCAAAAAGCCTTTAAAAAGAGCACCGACTGCAACGCCAAAGCATTTCTGATATCATCACTGCTGAAAGGGCAGAATCACATTCAATCCAAAGAGATTTCATATTGAAAAGGCATAATAGAAAAATAGCACAAAATGAGGCCCAAATGTAGTAAATCAAATAAAAAGCAGTATTTAGGTTATTTTGTTTTACCTGTGCTGAAGAAGTAGTGTGTAACTACCCAACAAAAAGCACACTGTGTAGTTCTGATCAATGCATGCTGCAAGCTAAAAATGGGAGTAGGTTATTTAAACCTTGGCATGGTTCTCAGAAGCTTCACAAATACAAGCTGTATTCACTGTTCATCCGCAGCCAGAGGAGGAAGATGCTTATCGATGCTCTTTGTTTACTCACAAAGTTAGAATACCGCACCCTCTGATCTCTGTAATCCTCGTGTAGCAAACAATCTAACAGTATCTTATTTAGTTTTGCACTAGAGACTATAATGAGCTTCCAGAGGACATACTGTATATCTGTTTGTTTTGCCTACTTTAGCTCCCTCTCACCCCTCTTTCAACGTTTCCTAAGCTCACTAGCTTGCTTTATAAGTAGTGACTGCATCATTGTACACACATGTACTGTACTTGGACACACACGCACGCACGCACGCACGCACACACACACAAGCATACTTTGCCTTTTTAGTAGACAAGACAAGCCTCTTTTGTACTCATACTCATGAGCAGAGGTGCAAATTAATAAGTAAAATGTACTAAAACACTGAATTTACAATTTACAATTTTTTGTACTTAACTTCACTTCATAGAGAAATAGTGTCCTTTCCACATCTACATTGATCTAAATATCTAATAGATAATTAACTCCTGCTTTACCAGCTCCCAAATTAAAGTGATGAAAACATTAATGAAGGAATAATTATAATCTAATAGCATGTTTTTTTTCTCCCAAGTCTCAAGGCCTAAAGCCAGGTTGGTCCTTACAAGAATAGATGTTCGAGAGCACACATATATAGGTTGATACACACTCCGTCTTCCCAACTTTTGTCTCCTAGAAACAAAACACACACATTTGTATTAATATAATTGTACCCTAACATCTGTCCAACCATGAATCAAACAGCACCTTGAGGAAGAGGAAACAAGCAGAAAAGTCAGACACAGACACACACACACACACACACACACACACACACACACACACACACACACACACACACACACACACACACACACACACACACACACACACACACACAACTTGCTTTATGGGACCCCAGGAGGCACTGAGGAAACTGCACTCCCAACCGCTTTATGTATTGGTCAATTTAACACCGCTAACATCAGCATATTAAAAATGCATGTGCCCAAGGACACGAGAGTGTTTGTGTGTGTGTGTGTGCGTGTGCGTGTGCGTGTGTGTGTGTGTGTGTGTGTGTGTGTATGTGTGTTCACGTGTGAGGAAACATTTGAAAGCAGAGTAGCCTACCTTGAAGAGTGGCATTATTGCGCTGTTATCTGCTTTAATAGAGCTATTTATACCGCAAATGCATGTTTCACACTCGATTAACCTGAACAGCCATTTCTGAATGAGAGTCAATCACAAAGAAAGGAGACAGAGTGAGAGGAATGGGAGACTAAAAGTATGTCAGTCACCTTTGAGTGATATAAAAACCTGATTTTAATGAATAAAAAGGTTTATTTTATTCGACTTTGGCAGAGGTGGGAAAAGTACTCAGATCTTGTACTTGAGTAAAACTAGAAGTACCAGAGTGAAGGAATTCTCTGTTACATGTGAAAGTCCTGCAATCAAAATGTGACTAAAGGATTGGCATCAAAATAAACTTAAAGTACCAAAAGTAGAAGTACTGGCCCGTTTCAGAATAATATATTTTATATGTTTTGATTATAATTATTGATGCATTAAAGTGTTATCAAAGCTGGTAAAGGTTACAGCTAGTTTGAATGACTTTGTATACTGCAGGGTAGCTTCTGAATTTACTCCAGGTGGAACTAAAGTCTGATTGGTACCACTTTACAATAAGACTACCCTTATAAAGGATTCATAAAGGGTTTCTAATTAGGTTATGAATTAGGTTGTAAACACTTTATTAATCATTAAGAACCATTTATAAACCAGTTCTAACATAGTTTTCATACATCAACACAGGCTCACTATTTGGCAAGATGACTAAGCCTTATATTGGCTACTTAGCAAGAATCAACTCAGTGGACAACAGATACCAAGGATGCTGGCTGATGAAGAAGACGGAGTAAGCTAAGTAGCCAATATAAGACTTAGCAGTACAGATAAATGTGGGCTCACTATTTGGCAAGCAACCGGTCACAGTTGCCCTGTTTATCTCATTTCTTATTAAAGCTTATTAATGATTTATAAAGTGTTCACAACCTAATTAATAAATGAATTACAAACTATTCGTAAACCCTTTATAAGGGTAGTCTTATTGTAAAGTGGTACCGTCTGATTTAAGACTTGATTATATTTCACATTATCAATCAAAATCTGCAAAGTAACTAAAGGTATTAGATACATTTAGTGGAGTAAAAGTACACCATTTAACTCTGAATTGTAGTGGAGTAGAAGTACAAAGTAGCAAGAAATTGAAATACTCAAGTAAAGTACAAGTCTAGAACTGTACGTTAGGACAGTACTTGAGTAAATATACTAAGTTACTTTACACCACTGGATTTTCGGGCCATTGGTCAAGTGTGCCTATATTCACGATTTAGTAACAGTTCCTGTACTCACATGGTCTCGTCGTTCTGGAACTCCAGCTTGCCGGCGGACACTTCGTAGTCCTCTCCCGCTCTAGCGCTGCCATCCACGGTTCGGTAGGGGACGGCCACCAGGCCTCGGGCCCCCGAAGTCCTCAACACCTTCAGCTCCATCACACCCACGCTCTCGCTCACCTTCTGACTGCCGGCCTCAAAGGTAAAGATACCTAAAGGGAAGAAAGAAGAAACATTAAAAGTGTGAAAGATGAGGTTGATAAACACCTACGCTCACTCACTACTTTGCTCTCGAGTGTGTGCTGTATATAAAGTCAAGGGGATAATAGACTACCTCCCACTCTCTCTAGATAAAAGGAAATGAGCATCAGGTAAACGCCTACGCTCCACTCAGTCACTTTAATTGTCTTTGGTTGTTTTCAAACTACTGTGGCTGAAAAGTGGTGACACTGAGGGGACCTTAGCAATACAATAATAGACCCATGTGGATTTAAAATAACGCTGGATGGGTGCAGACACTTTTATTAAAACCAGTTCTACTTTTGACACTGTCTGTTTTGCATGATCTAGGTATAGACAGAACAGAAAATAACATTTACTTCGAAAGTGAGGAGGATTTAAATCGTCAAAATTCTATTCTCCTCTGTCTTTCAAAAGTAACAGGATGATGGTAGGAGGATTGTATTTAGATAGATGATATAGAAAACCCTTAAAGAGGAGAAATGGAAACCAAGCAGACCGATCCATCTGAATTGTACGACTCAATAAGAGAGTTGCAAGTCTATTTTTGTGAGAGACAAAAAGAAACGACTAACATTAATCTCTGAAAAACAGTGCTTGTAACTAGAAGGTGCAATGTTTTCCATTATACATTTAAACGGAATATATATACATACTTTTTTTCTACACGAAAAACCATCACGATTCAATAACGTAATCGATACAGAACCAGACCATTAGGAGAATCTATAATTACAGGGGCATGAATAAAATCGTATCTATTCCCATCAAACGTTATTTAGGGGTTCAATTACCTGCGTGATCGTCATCGTAGATGGTCACTGTGGCGGTGTGGTTGTCCCCCAGCACGGCTTTGGGGGCGACGCTGGTGTCCTGCGGGGCAGTGCCGATCTCCGGATATCCAACCAGCCGAGGGTTACTGAGGTGGACGTAGAAATACTCATCCTCCTCGAAGATGTCATCGTCAATCACTCCGACTGTGATCTCTGGGGAAAGAAATGTCATTACAGGTTGGGACAGAATAGTTTACTGTAGTTAGTGCTGCATATCTAATCCAAATTGAGGAAAATCCTTGTTTTGGTACAGATCTTCTTATAAGGGTCACACCATGATAACTTTGATACAATTTCCAAGTGATAAATGTTTTAAAAATTATCTCCTATATCTTTAAACATATCAAATTGCAATATCAGGCCAAATAATCACAATAAGTTATTTTGTTCTAAACAGTACAGCCTTAGCAGGATTCTTCTTTATGAAACATTATTCCAAAAAGAAAATGTTAGCGTTCCCTGTGGATGATCTGTTTGAGCCTCAGTCTAAGCGATGTGTTTTTGGAAAATATGCCATACATTATTGCTGTGAGTTTTTATTTTACCTTTGAGGGTCTCTCCCGGCTTGAACAGCAGCGTTCCCTCTGCAAACTCATAATCCGAACCTGCGTTTGCTGTGCCGTCCTCTGTGCGATAATCCACCTGGGGGAGAGCGGAGCACACAGAGAGGGGAGGCGGGGTGAGACAATGGCAAAGGGAGAGCCGTCAGAAGATAAAACAGAACGGAACGGAAAAGGGCAAATAAACACAAAGGGAAAGGAGAACATGGAAAAAGAGACGGAGGCAAAGAAGAAGAGGAGAGGCATTTGGGGAACAGAGGAAATTCAAGAGAAAGTGCTCCATTAAAGTGAGCCCTGTGGTCAGACACAGTGTGAAAATAAACACTTTGAATATAGTACAAAAAAACTTCCCCTGTATCCTCTCCATCTGCCCCCATGTTAACCCTCTGTACTCACAAATGCACCCTCACTGTTTAGAATCAGGTAACAGATTGTGTCGTCTTTTCAGAAATTCCCATTACTTCATACAGACGTACTGTGTATGAAAAGCTGGCTCAGTGCTGGGGGCGCTTTTATTCCCATTCTCTTCACACTCGCTCCGCTCTTGATGAAATGCGTGTGAGTGACACAACTCTGAACCCTTTTTTACATGTGCCTTTTATTGCTGGGACTACTCTATACTGAGGACTCATTATATTTCAGATTTTTTAAACATGAAGAGACATTATGACATTTTGGAATTATGATTGTGTGAATATAATAGCAGGAGATGAATGAATTGATGAGTGGGTTTCAGCCGAGAATATAGCTAGGCTTTATTACTGTAACTGTACCACTGTAGGTTTAACTTAATTAAAAGTATGCATTTTCCTATGGCACCTCATTTATAAAATACAGCACATTGCTAGGAAACTGTTCTTTTTGGTATGGATGGACAAGAATGTGGTTTCCCATAAATAATTTTGCCATTTACAAATTATTTAAGTAGACTTCGACTGGGCGACTGTGGCTGTGAGGGAGTGTGGTCGTCTTTCAACCAGAAGGTTGTGGGTTCGATCCCAGCCCATGCAGTCAACATGTCGATGTATCCTTGGGCAAGATACTTAACCCTGAGTTGCTCCCGATGGCATGGCCAACGGTGTGTGAATGTGTGTGAATGTTAGGTCCTAGAGTAAGGTACACTGCTCTGTATGAATGGGTGTGAATGGGTGAATGACATGTAGTATGTAAAGCGCTTTGAGGGGTCTTAAAGACTGGATAAAAGCGCTATATAAGTACAGTCCATTTACCATTTACTTCAAGCTACTATAATCTTTTTTCTGTATTGGCTCAAATGACTTACTAAGGTTTTGCTCATACTGAGAAACCCACATTAAATAATGATAGTTTTAACATTTAGCTCTTTATTTTGGTTTTCCAGACTAACTTGACTTAGTGGGGCAAAAAGGTATTTAGTCAGCCACCAATTGTGCTCCCACTTAAAAAGATGAGAGAGGCCTGTAATTTTCATCCTTGGTACACTTCAACTATGAGAGACAAAATGGGGGGAAAGAATCCAGGAAATCACATTGTAGGATTTGTAATGAATTAATTGGTAAATTCCTCGGTAAAATAAGTATTTGGTCACCTACAAACAAACAAGATTTCTGGCTCTCACAGACCTGTAACTTCTTCTTTAAGAGCCTCCTCTGTCCTCCACTTGTTAACTGTATTAATGGCACCTGTTTGAACTCGTTATCAGTATAAAAGACACCTGTCCACAACCTCAAACAGTCACACTCCAAACTCCACTATGGCCAAGACCAANGATTTGCCCCGTTTCTAGGTAGAGACTACCCATTGGTGCGGGAATTCGGAAGATTTGACACTGATGTCTAAAGATCGGTTACTATGACCGTGAGCAAACCCTCTTCCCACCCAAGGTAGATAAACACGTAGATCTTGGTGCATCCAAAGTAAGGTCCGCGGCATCAGGGAGTCTTCCCATTGTACTCCTCCCAAAAATCTACCATCGGATCTTCGTCCGAGTTTCTTAAACCGGTGCTACTAACGCCTCGTCCAGTGATCTACGCTCTTTCGGATACTGGTTTAATCTTACCCGTATTAGACAACAATATGGTGCGCAGTTTTATTAACCGGAACACCCGGGTTAACCTATCTCGACCTAATTCCAAGAGCCATATCGCGAGGAAGAAGAAAGACAACCATCCTTGATTACAATTAATAGTTTTGCAACAGGGGCCAATGTCCGCCCGCCCACCACTCCCCGCCCTTCCCACAAGGACAACCGCATCCAGCGCGCGATGACAAATAATACCGCCAAGATCTTTGGGTAATCGGGACACGTTTAAAGCGCTGGCGATTACCACTTGTTATATACCACATTGTAAGTACCTGTGCTAAAGTTAATTTATACATGCGACTAGCTATATAAGAAATGAAACCGTTCGGCGTGAGAGCATATGGGCGGTCAAAACTGATACTCGATGTCACATATAACACGGCATAGATAATGGCCCTGCTCATGGAGGGAGGCATGGCTTCAGATTCTAATATTTCATTGAATAACAACAGTAAATATGGTGAAAGCTGTTCTTTAAAACATTTATAGAACTCTGTTCCAAAACCGTCGTCCCCTGGAGTTTTCCCTGATGCCATCTTCATGATTGCGTTTTCTATTTCATTTTGGGAAACAGGTGCCTCCATAGCAGATCTGTCAGCCAAGCTGACGCTCGGGAGGTTAAAATCTCCGAAAAAGCTATCTAAGGCTTCTTCATTCAAGTTATTTTTTGTGCTATATAATTTAGAATAATAATTCTTGAAAGATTCATTGATTTTGGCTGCATCACACTGTAGTCTGTCATGCTCATCTCTGATCACTGGAATAATCTGTCTGTTTTCTATTTGTTTCAATCTATGAGCTAACATTTTCCCTGCTTTGTCTCCGGATTCAAAGTATGTTCTTCGTAAACGAAAAAGAGCAAAAGCTCTCTCCTCATGTACAAGTTTCAATATTTATATATTATAACATTTTATATTTACTATTCATCTTAAAACATGTATTGGAAACAGTGGCAAGTCAGGTTTTTTACTCCCAAGTCCAAGTCCTTTATTTTTCTGGTCTAAACTGCACTGTATGTTATATATTTGTATACAACAATGTTTGAAAAGATGATGTCTAATGTGAAAAGGGTTGTCTGTCATGACAACACGAAAAGTATCCTCTGGACCCTGCAGAATATTCTTTATTTTGTATTATTCTTTTAGCTCATTGTGTTGGTTTAACTTATTTGATTGAGTCCTGCAGCTCTCATTAGCGTTTTGATTGTAATGAAACTTGAATAAATTGCTGTTAGTACCTGCTTCGCATCAAACAGCAGACAGACAAATGGAGCAGCTAGTTTGTGAACATAGCGCAGCATTTAGTAGCTAAAGAGACATGTACTTTTCTTTTTCTCAAGGTTGATAGAGACCAAACGCAGAGCTAACAGGAGAGTATACTTTGGCTATTGCCCAGGTGACCAATACTTAAGATAAATGATAATGTTGCTTTGTGTATGATGAATGATTAATAGACAACTGGAGGAGGGAAGTGCTGCCTGTGAGGTTGCGCTCAAGGCAACAGCTTCTCATTCTCTGTGCTTCTGCTCATAAATCCTTTGGTGTGAGCACACGGTGAAGGCCAAAATGTTTAAAGTTTAATGACTCTTTAACTTGGGACTGTCTCTCATGTGGACAGGATGAACATGATATTAAATGTAGGTGGACAAACTGAATTTCCTGAATTAAACGTGGCCTTGAGTCTTTCATTTGTGAAACCTTACACACAAGACAGTATGGTGCATTTGTGTGCAGCCAGCTGTAAACGATGTTCTTTACTGCAATTTTCATACTGCTGTACAGAGTTTGGCAGTGAGTGAATATTAGCTGAGCTGAGAAAAAAGGCAATCAGGGATACGACAGAAATATGTTTGTTTTCATGACGGGGAAGCTAAGTGCCTTTTCAGTTAATTTATTTCGAGTGGAAACAGATGAAAAAAAAAGCATGAGAAACAGTTTGACCCCGCAGGTGAAAAGATAGAGAGAGATAGTGAAACATAAACGCATGTCACATAACACAATGACCAATACACAACAGTGTCAGTCAGCTTTGTAGGGCTCAAGTTGCTGACCTTGTACTCGAATACTCTCACACACACACTCCACACTCAGGGGTAGCCAGCCTTGGGCAAAAAAAGCGCTGACCCGGTCCTCACAGAAACGCACACACACCAGCACACACACCAGCACACAGTTAATCATCTGTCATGACTTCAGCGGGGAGCTGTGAACCTGTCTTCATCTATCTTCCAGGGTCTAGCTGCTCTGACTACAACCTGTCACTTCAATCCTCCACTCGCTCCTCTCCACCGCCGTCATCCCACTACTGCTACCCTCCACTGCCTTTTTTAGATTAAGCTCCTGTATCAGAGATAGCTATAATATTTCAGCTCATACTGATTAAAGGTTATGTAATATAACAGGTTTCACATTAAATGAATAAGATGGCATCCTTATTGGAACGTTCAAAAATAATCAAAATGTACGCAGACATCTTCTGTCCTAATCCAGGCCTTCTTGTTCATTGTGTGCCTACATTACCCACAATGCAACTTGAATTAGCTCAACTGTAAGAAAACAGTTTTTTCAATTGCATTTACATAATCATCACTGAACCGTGCAAACTCAACAAGAGCTGCAATTATTAGTCGACTAATTGACTATATTACGACTTAATGTTGAAGCCATTTCACTGCCAAATGTGCTGTTTTTAGCCTCTCAAATATCAATAATTATTACTCTTCTCTGTATTATATTGTGTTAAAGTGAAAATATATGGGTTTCTGACTGAAAAAGCAAGATATTTAATACTTGGACTTTCAGAAACTTTTTCTGACATTTTATAAACCAAATAAACGATTCATCTAAAAACAATGGGCAAGATATTCATTAATGTAAGTGTGTTAAGGATTGCATTCTTAAACTCATATGTGAGACAAAAAGTATGCTTAAAATGATCATGGGGCTTGGTTTGGGAATCGAAGGGTTGCCGGTTCAAGTCCTAATTGGACCAATACAGGGTGTGGACTGGTCTTTCCCCCTCAATCCTATACCCATGATGTCCATCTCTATGTATTTCATACTGAGTCAGTAAATGTCCTGCCATCTCTTGTCTCTCTCTTCGTCAACACACGCTCACTCATCACTACACGTCTTAAGCACCTCTCCATATCCCCTGCTCGCTCCGTCTTTCACACCTCCTTCCATCTCATCGCTCTTAATGTTTACCACATCTGTCACATATATAGTCCTGCAAAGATAATAAAAATGAAGCAGGGTTGTTAATAGAGTAATGAAATGTCTCTGGTTAAACATGCAGTGGTACTGAAATTTAGCGTAGTAGCACATTTTTGTGTCAAGGTATTTTATTTTCTATTGATGCATTTAAAAAGCTATTAACTTTTACTTGAGCTGAGTCAAGATAACTTTACATTTTTAGACCTGACTCAATAAAAAAGTGCAAGGCTGCATGACAAAAAGAGCAAGTCAATACAAAATGTGAAAGCTGCAAAATATTAGAGGGTGCTACACAGATGCATTGTAATGAAGTTAAGTAGGATTTCTAACTGTACTGAATAGCATAAATGCTTTTACCCTTTCCTTTCTATACTTGAACAGCGCTGCACACTTTGATGTTTGACAGCAGTGACATCAGGATTAACCGAAGCACACATTAAAGGGGTCAAAAGTGCGACATTTATGCCAAATATATGTTCAAAACAAAACTTTAAACAAACAATGATACCAGTCCAGAGCTAGAACTGACTTCCTGTAACCTTCTGTGCATGTGTATGTGTGCGTGTGCGTGTGCGTGTGCGTGCGTGCGTCCGTGCGTGTGTGTGTGTGTGTGTGTGCGTGTATGTGTGCGCGTGTGTGTGTGTGTGTGTGTGTGTGTGTGTGTGTGTGTGTGTCTTATTTCCCCAAGGCTTTCTTCTTGTAGAACATGAATCATACTGACAGATCTCACACACACCATGACCTGTCCTGACTTTTCTCAAACTGAGGGTGATGTCTGTGTAAATTCAGTTGCATGTGCACATCCAAACGCACATAATGTGCTAATCATTGACAAGCTCACAAAAATGCACACCTGCTTTTAATCAGGCCAACAGGTGTTCACAGTGCGTTTGTGTGTGGGTGCATGTGTGAGAATGGAGGCAGATAATGTGATGATTGGATGATGCATGTTTACGCAACTTCGTAGGTGAAAGGTTGGAAGACATTGATAAAACAAGTGGATAATGAGCAAGAGGAGGAGAGGAAAGGAAAGGAAAGGGATGGGATAGGAAGGAAAGGGAAAGAAAGGAAAGGAAATGTATGGTATGGGATAGGAAGGAAAGGAAACTAGAGAAAAAAAAGTTTGATTTTTACTGTCTTGAAAAAATTGCACCATGTCTTCAAATAACTGTTAAAAAAATATATTGATATTTTCTTAAAGCCTCAATGGATTTAAATTGTTGTGACATGCAGAGTGGATTTACAGGATAATATGTAGTACATACTGATTCACTCAGTCACTTCTTTTGCAGTATTTAGCTACTGTACTGCAAATGCAAAGAGAATATTACCTGCTGTCTCACATTAGAAGTGGTAACCTGTTGCTCTTGTGTTTCACGTTTAGTCAAATAGGCCGTTAACACCAAAGGTGTGGCCACATTTCCCAGAACTGGAATCTACTGCATTGAGGATTATTACGTAACAGCCCTGGGAATAATGGAGGTAATCTCCTATCTAAATGCAATATGCAACAGAGGAAAAGACAACAATAAAAAAGTAATGACCAAAAAGAAATAATCTGCCCGGGGAAACGGTAGCTGATTAAACCGGAACAACAATGCCTGCGTCACAATTGAATTTGGAAAATGTTAAGTACAGCATGTGCCAGAGGGCCAGCATGAAGGATGCAATGAAGTCAGACAATGCACATAATCACACCCACTGTAAAGCACGTCACACACACGCACGCACGCACGCACGCACGCACGCACGCACGCACGCACACACACACACACACACACACACACACACACACACACACACACACACACACAGATACCAAACCTAGCCGTTTATTTAGTAGCAGTAGGAGCCTGAACCATGGTTGTTGATTCATATTACATCATCGTAGTGTCGCTCCTGCCTCGTTTGGCGCCATGATTCAGCACACACACACACACACACACACACACACACACACACACACACACACACACACAACACACACAA
>NW_011346607.1:135136-149624 GCF_000735185.1 Notothenia coriiceps | reverse complement strand
CTACAAAACCCGGACAGCGCGACCGCGTTGATGCCTGAAAGTTGAGGGAGGTGTCTAAAAGATACCCCAACTTCTAAGACCTAATGACCGATCCGTGAGGTCCTGGAACTTTAGCGAAGAAATGCTTCGGTGAGGAAGCAACGCGGCCCGAGCCACACAAACCTAAGTAACAGTACGACTTTTCGGGTCGGTGCCAAAGGTAGAGTTGACGGGAACGACTACCTCTCCCCAACAGTGAGTTTTAGAGTGTTATGTACCGGGTAAGTATGTAAAGGAAATGTGTGTCCTAGTCAGCAGGACCAGGGAAACGTCCTTTTTTGCGGGTTTCGGACTACAAAGGTGGGGGTACAGAGTCGTGATCCATACCACAAGAAACCTACGTTGAGTCGTCTAAGAAAGAGGAGGGGGTTGTGCAGATCAATTCAAAAATGGTTTTTCAAAGGATAAAACCAAGTAGACTGGTATACCTGTAAGAGGGGTTAGGCGAAGACCTTAGTAGATTTACGAGAGATCGTTTGAAGTCCTGCCCCGGACTGTACATGACGAAATTCGTGCTCCCCTTGTGCAGACCGTGACGTCGCCTAAACATCGGGTGACCGCCAGGAGATCTGCATGGAGGAATGGGCCAAAATACCAGCAACAGTGTGTGAAAACCTTTTGAAGACTTACAGAAAACGTTTGACCTCTGTCATTGCCAACAAAGGGTATAACAAAGTATTGAGATGATCTTTTGTTATTGACCAAATACTTATTTTCCACCATAATTTGCAAATAAATTCTTTAAAAATCAGACAATTTGATTTTCTGGATTTTTTTTTTCTCATTGTGTCTCTCATAGTTGAGTTATACCTAGGATGAAAATTACAGGCCTCTCTCATCTTTTTAAGTGGGAGAACTTGCACAATTGGTGGCTGACTAAATGCTTTTTTGCCCCACTGTATCTGTGTTGTAAATATGCAACATTCAGCTGTTTTCAACTAAAAAGCTATACAAAGAAGCTGTAAATGCCTGCTTGGAACTAAATGGCAAAACAAAAGTAAGTACTCGCTGACATTTAGCAGATTAAGAGATGCATATCTTTCGCGGGAATATTTGGAGTTTAAAACAGTGCTTAAAGAAGTTGAATATTGGACTTAATCCATCAGGTGGATACGAATGAAAGCTAATGATTCTTCGTACCTGCTGTATATCAAAAAAGCCCACTTTTTTACATCATATTAGCTATTTTGGCTTCAAAGGTCTTTTAAATGTTATAGCTTGTTCCTGCTGCGGCACAAGCGGCACACAAAGTCTCTTAATGCAGCTTCAAATGAGCAGTTAGCTTTAAATATAATGTTTTTAAAGATATGTCTAAGTAGCTGTTTTAGAATGGCTGCCTCGTGCTAAAAGTGCTATGCTTTTTATGAGTATATTTCTTTGAACTTTTCTTGTATAATGAAAAGGCTGGGAATGTTAATAGATTTGTCCAGCTTTTGACTGATTCAAGTGCGGCATCAAGTACATGTAATCACATTGTGAAAGCATTTACGTAACAATAATAATTTCTGCGTCTGCACTGCTCTGACACGCTGTCTGAAGAGCCTGTGTGGGCTTAAAAGGCCACTTCACTTTATAAAATCAGTTTCAGTGGACGGCAGACTGAAGCCATGCCATGAACCGACCTCTAAAGATAGCTCTGATGCTACATCATAGTCTCCTTTGAAAAGGAAGTTAGGAATTGGTTTGATGTGTCTTTTTTCAGGAGGACTACGGTAAAAGAAAACAGCCGTGATATTGTATCATGGTCCAAGGGATAACCCATTACATTTTGGATCTGAATCATGCTGAGGATACACATATTATTCTTTCAATTCCATTAACATTGCCTAATAGGGCATGATCTATTCCGAGGAAGTTTTATTTGTATATGGGAGAATAATAGAGGAGACACAGCCATGCAAGCCCCCTGCTGTATTAACATGCAGATCATTTCACTGATACAGATTTCTGTCTCTGACTTAAAAGAACATCTGTTATTCAGAGTATGAGGCCAGTGTTAAGATCAATGTGCCTTCCCTAATGGATGTTTTGTATTTTTTCTTACAGCCTGAACAGATCTGGAGAATAAGGTGTTTAGTAATGTGTGTCCCCGCTCTTCTTTATCAACCATTTATGTTATTTACCAGCAGTCTGAATTTTTTTAGAGATGAGAACAAGTGAGGTCAGGTCAGAGCAGATTTCTGTGGTTTATTTTTTCTCTGTCTTTTGTCATTTTTTTGAACTCCTCAGTCTTGCATGAACACCACACACACCTTGACAGTAACTCCAGGGTCTCCTCCGTGTCTGCCCACAGTCAGTTTTAAGGAGCCACAGTTTTCGAAGCACTGGTACAGAGCGGGTTCAAAGTCCATCGTGATGGTGTGAGGGTCGTCCTCCTGCGCCTGCGTCTCATTGCTGCTCACCACCTGGAAATAAAAGAGACAGGAGCAAATTAAGATGTGAGTTCTTTATCTGTAAATAGTGGTGCTGAGGGGAGATGATGTGCATCCCACCTTGCGGGCCTGGTCGGCAGCGTGCTTCTTCAGGATGTTTCCAGCTCCAATCATCATCCTGGTTGCCTGGATACGATAGAACGCTCTGCTCTTCTGCTGCTGCATCAGGACCTGATCAACAAAACCAATCAATTAATAACAAATCTATTGTATTGATCATGTTTTGTTTCACCTCCAAAGAAAATGTCCTTCTATAAAAGCTTCCACATTTGAATTGGAAGCTGCAATTTCAAGATTAAGCAGTGAATCTCTTTTGGGAATTTTTCTCCTCAGGGAAATTAGTAGTCAAGGGATTAGAGAGTTACTGAAGGACGTTTTTAAAAAATGGGTGCTTGAAGTTTGGACCTAGATCCTGCGCGTATTGATGTTGGAGCTTCATATTTATAACTGTTTTGCTTTGCAGGGATTTTGGGCCAACCCAGAAGTTAGCTCTGGTTACTTTGATGGGATTTTCCATTGGATTTTGGATTATTGCAAAAAGCAAACTGAGGACAACAACATGTTATTGTTCTTACATGTTTTGTTCAACCAATTACGTTTACAGATGAACACCACCTCTATGATTTTGTACATATAAATGGCCAGAAGTAAAGAGTTAAAGGCCTTTAAAATAATGAAAAGCCTCAATTCTATGTTTCAGGCATCCAACCAAAAATATTTCCTTGATTACATTTGCTTGAACAATGTGACATTGCTTCCTTACTTCCCTGTTAACAATGCACAAGACTGTTCCGCTGCAAACATTTTATCGAATGGGCTTCATCAATCTCTAAGCACACATTTCAATAAAAGTGTCTGGCTGAATAGGAATTTCACGTTCTAGCGATTTACTACTAACTAAATAGAACATTTAACTTTAGATGTGGAAATCATTGGCTTAAATGTGGCCTCAAAGGAACACTGAGTTTTTGAAATTGAAGGGAAGAGAGCCGGCAATATCCCTTCAGAATTCTCATAAAATCTGCATCACTGTGGAGGGATGTAAGCTGCAATTGTAAGTTTAGTTAAAAACGTTATCAGGTTTAGCTGGTCTAATTGAATGAAAGTCCAATTCCACCATGGGGAACTACTGTTCAATGTAAAGATTCGTTAAGACCACACTGAACTTATTTTGTCCACTTGAGTTTACTCTTCAGGCCAGCTGCTATTTTTATTTACAGAAAAAATGCTGAGCGAGGAGCTGCAGGGAGGGAGGCTTGAATTCAAACAAACATCTGGCAATTTCCCAGTGCACCTTGGGGTGCTTTCCTCTCCTCCTTCATTGCCAAAAAAACAAAGACCAGGAGCAACAAATGGTGGAGGAAAGGCAAGGGAAGGAAGAGAGGAAAGTAGAGAAAGAGGGAGCAGCAGAGACTTGGATAGCTTCCACAGTTCATCATCAAAGGGTGCAAAACCAGACAAGTCCTTAATGTGCCAGTTTGATTATAAAAATAGTTTTTAGCGAGTGCAAATATTCAAAAAGATATGAGTGTGTGAAAACCATTTATTAGTGACTGCTTTCTATTTTACCAGGGATGCGAAAAAACCACATTGACTATCTAAACCAAACTAATGCCAAATTAAACCATAGGTAAAAAGTAGGACAAAGCACTACGTTTTCATGGCTTATCAATATATTTTAAGACATGGTATATCTAAATCCCCCAAAAAAAATCTTAACACAAGGTCCACTTGCTGTCTCTTTTTGAAATGTTAATAACATGACCAAGTCTTATATGAACTCAGCTGTAAGCTCAAATAAAGGTAACAAGTGGACCTTGGGTTACAATTTTTTGTCAAGCTATGGAGGAACTTACATGCTCACTTATTTGATGTTAATACAACTTACCCCGAAAAAAAACACCTGGATGTCAGAGGGGTCGTCTGTTATAGGGCTGTCAATCAAGCCAACCGCCAACATGCTCTCTGCAGACTAGTGGTTTTATCAGCACATGACATTACATGAGGGGCTGAAAAACTGTATTGGTATCTTTATATGTGTACTTATCTAGACAACACTCTAATAGCCTCCATATTATGTTCTTTTTATTTGGTGTGTATGCAAAGTTGGGTTTTGATTTTCTTTCATGTGCATGTAGGCAGTTGTTTAATTTATTTAACACCTTTTAAGTTGCTCTGTAACATTTTGAAATGTTCTCTGTATCCCTGCTATCACTTAAAACACCTTGTTAACAACTGAATGTGTCAAAGCGTCAACTCTAACACAGTCACCCCTAGAGGGGTCGCATATGAAATGTGTGACATGATGTAATGTCTCATTTAGGATAAATGCAGAGCCTCCATTATGAGCAGCAATATCCAAATATATTCAATTGTGGACTAAAATCAAATATGTATGTCTTAGAGAGGCTTGATATTATGGTGAATATGCTTTTACTTGCTGGGATTTAAATAGGAATTGATACCACTTTCGTGTTTGGGCAGGGGAGATAGAGCCAGGAAGCCATTAGCTTAGCATGAAGAAGAAGATAAGCTTATGTTCCCGGGGTGTTAGGTTCTTTATATAAACTAACATGGTAAGGGATTATTAAGGGCCATATTCGCAGTTTAGATTACAGATTAATGAAATTGAAATAGATGTTTCAAATGTAATATTGCCGGCAATTTTGAGGGGTTTTTTGTGTCCAAAAAGCTATCCATGAAGTCGCTGTGCCTGGCTGCTGTTTGCTAATAAAAGATAAAAAATGTAACTTTCTATAAAACCATAACTTCACATACACTTTTCAAAATGACTACAATGTCTCTTTGAACTTTGGACACAGCCAGGCTACCTGTTTCCCCTTGTTTCCAGTCGTTATGCTAAGCTAAGCTAATGGCCTCCCAGTGTTATATTCCCCAAACCTTTTCTTATAAATATATTATATATAATATGAATAAATTATAATATTAGCACACTCCTCTAACCTGATAATTAGCCATCTCGATCAGTTGCTCCATGTCTTTATCCGGGTGCCTCTGCTTCAGATCCTTCAGCGTCTTCGCCATGTCCCTCCTGGCCTCGTCTTGTCCGTCCTTCGCTCCGTCTTCCATCATCCCTCCGTCCATCCCACTGTGAGAATTCAGCGCCATCTGTCCGTCCAGCTCCAGCATGTCCATCTTGGTGAAACCCCCCGGCCCCAGGGCACCTCCTCCGGACATACCCATGGCTCCATCCGGCCCTCCCTCGGTCTCGATGATGATGCCGTGGTGTTTGTCGGCGCGGTAACGCTTGCGGACGTACTTGTAGAAGAGGAGGCGACGGTCTGCCACCCAGGCCTGGCCCACACAGAGCGGGAAGAAGAGGAAGGTGAGCACTGCCTCCCAAACCTAGAGGAGAGGAGACACAGTTAACACCTTCTTCTTCCCAAACTTTGCTCTTATGTAGCCTTCTGTATATTCTCACCTCCACCTCTCCCGGGGAAAAGACACTCAGAATCAGGTAGAGCCATATGTAGGCGAAGATACTCCAGGCTGCCGTGACGAAAAACACCCGAAGGTGTTTGATTTTACGCGTCTCTCCATCGGGTACCACATACACACACAGGGCGATGATGACGAACATGTTGAAGGCAGCGCTGCCCACGATGGTGCTGGGACCCAGAGAGCCGGCCTCAAAATCGTGACCACACACCTATAGACGGGGTGAAAATCAGATTACTGTGTTCCCAGTACGTTCTGTGCATCAGGTAATCTAATGCGTAACCAGCAGGCTCATAATGTGCTCACCTCAATAACTGACAGCAGTATCTCAGGGGCGCTGGAACCCAAGGCCATTAAAGTGAGATTAGAAACGGTCTCATTCCAGATCCTGACCGTGGCGGTGGTGGTCTCACCATTCGGCCTCTTTATAGTGATTTCTTTCTCCTGGGAGGTTATGACCTGCGGAGAAGAGGAGAGGAGAGGAATGAGAAGGTAAGAAAATAATAGGTTGCACCAAATGAAAAAGACAGGAGAATGATGAAGTAAAGGAACGAAAATCAAGGAAATGAAAGAAGAGCGAGGGATCCACTAAATGAAAATAAGAGGAAGTAATAGGGAAAGAAAATATATATATATGTTAGAGTAAAATGAGCCATGAAACTTATTATATTAAGGGTAACTCATACAAAAAGCTTGAGTTTGGGTTTTTAAAAGCTACAGTAGTCAAGGTCACACAGATAGAGAAATTGTCATAGCGATGGACAGTTTGTGAGTGAGGTTAGATCCATTGAATTTCCCATAGCTGTTGATAACTCACATACATACTAATTACTACAATGAAGAGATGTAATACTATCAGGAGAAAAATTAAACCAATGTGTGCTCTTTTATCTCTTGCCTACCTCTATAGAAGACATGAACCGGTCCGCTATAATGCTCATGCCCAGGAACATATAGATGAGAGCCACGAAGTAAACAATGGCCCGCGCCACTTTGTCGCCCACAGAGGGGTTCTGAGGGTTCCACACGGGCAGCACCACTCCTGAAACATCACAAAAAGGAAGATATCAGAATAGGTTATGCAGGAAAGGATCACATATATTAGGTTGCATCCCTTTCCCTCTTTAATCTTGTACAGTCTGCCACTGTGGGCATCTTGTAAAAAGCTCAGTGGCAGTATAACCTGATTAAGGAATGTAATAAGTGGAAGATGTATCATTTGTCTTGATAAAACATATTAAAATCGATCAATGTGCTTCAGTTTAAAGGCAGTAAGCCGGCACAATCAGCTGGTAAGTCACCAGTGGTACATTGAACTCAGGAGACCATGAAACACTGTCCCCATTGTGTGGTATGGCATCCTGATTTGTGTGAACTTTGAATATTCTGCTCATATTTTTCAACTTTAATGGTTGTTTTTTAACCTGGATCCTATTTTCCCATGTTTTTATTTCTAACTGCTCCAATATTCAACACTGCTGCTACGAAAAGGGCTCAATGGCAGTGACATTACAAAGAAATTAGCGTTTTTTCCAGGATGAAAAAGATCGTAGTTGGCCTTTCAGTGTGCATTAGCAACCCTCAAATAAATCTCTTTCCTGTTAGCCTCTGGACAGCTTGCACAGAATGAGCTGGCAAAATGTACGGCAATTAATGCCAGGAGGGTATTTATAGGCTATTTTAGAAATAAAGGAGTCATTAGATGAATATACTGGTACCACAAGAGAAATATACACTCTATTAAGCTGTGGAGGGACTGTATGATACGATGCCGTTTCCTCACCTTCCTGACACTGGTCTCCAGCAGCTGAGCAGTTTGCATCAGCCGCGTCCACTGATCCGGGACAGGACAGGAAGAGGAAGGCAGAGAGTAAGAAGAGGAGGAGGGGTGAGGAGAGGCGGGAGGTGAGAGAGGATGGAGATATGGCTGTTGAAGCCATTTCTATCGATGCAGTCGGTCCTTCACTGGACTCTACTGACTTCTACTGGGTTGGCGCAGAGATTCGTGAATCCTTTAGGTACAAAGAGACAGAAGGAGAGACGTTATTTCACTTTTAAATACCCCACTTAACTCTCTAAACACCTTCTTCTGCTTCAAATCAACTCAAGTGCCTCTATTTAAGGCGTGCAGAAAGAGGTAAGACTTCAAGTTAAAAGCACAGGCAACAACATTCTTTATCTTACCAGAACTCAATAGAAGGTTGTTTATTGTGGATTATAAACAGATAAAATGAAGAAGCAACAAAAGCAATAATGGTAACTACATAAGAGCTGAGCAAGGCTGAAAATGTGATGATACACTTGTAGTCAGCCTCTGTAATAAAGTTTAAACTAAATAAAAAGTCTATAAAGCTGAAGTAGAAGAAGCCAGCCTGGGCTCCTCTGGAGATGAAAAAAATCAATCACCTCTTGTTTTTAATCTGGACTGTGGAACGGTCAATAGAAAACCACAGAGCAAACAGTACACACATTTCTCCATTTGTAATCTTTAGAAATCCCCCCAAGACATTGCAATCTTACCAAGGGTTGTTGTGCAATTGAATCTAACATTAATCACAGCCTTATAATACACATGTAATGTCAATATTGATATATTATTATTATTTATTTTTTTATATATATATTTTTTTCAGTTATAAAACAGACATTGCTCCAGATAGCAAACCGTACATCAAAACATGTATCAACAAACAACTAAACAAAACGTAACGGGGGAGGGGGGGGAGGGTGGATGCAAGGATGACTTCCTAAGACAGCTGATTATGACATACACAGGACATTACAGACACAATACATTATACATTACACAGGAGATGCCATATTGACAGGGTTAGATAGGAGAGCTGCGGACAGTGAACCACAATCCTCCTGTCTCCCCTCAAAATCCCCCAGCAGAGAAGCTGCACGCTCCATGTTCAGTAGGTCCAGATACTCCCTCAGCCATGAGTCCCTAGTAAAGCAGGCTGGTTTGCGTTCCTTCCAGTTTAATAGGATGAGTCTTTTTGTGGCTAAACAGCCCAATGTCCAGAGCCGATCGGTAGTCCTTGCAAGATTGCCATCTGGCTTGAGACCCAGTAGACATGCAATGGGACATGTAGGGAAACTAACTTTTAAAGATTCAGACAATAAGGATATTACTTCTGACCAAAGTTTTTTTACCGCTGGGCATTCTCAGAGTAGATGCAACAATGTACCTCGCTTGCCACATTCATGCCAGCATAAGTCTCTGTGTTTATTGTCCATCTTGGATTTTGTAACAGGGGTGATGTAAGCTCTATTGAGAATTTTGAACTGTATGATCCTGAATCTTACACATTTAGAAGAGAACATAGCTGACNAAACACCTGTGTAAATGGAACACGATGATGTCATCGCTCCAGCTGACATGCTCAGAGCAGCAGACTTCAGAGAGCAGTGTGCAAACAGTCCAGCCGTGAAGACATCTCCGGGACAGTTTTGAGATTTCTTCAAATGCCGTTGCCATGGCAACACATTGCTCGCCTTGAAACACGGTTTTCTCTTAACTTCAGTGAAAATACTCCAAACAGCCCAGAACTTCACAGGTTTGGTAACGATGCAGCCATCAACGCATCTAAGCGTATTATGGGGTGTCATCAAATGCCGTTGCCATGGAGACAGATCATTCGCCATCAAGTTAGTTCAGAAGTTTGCAGTTCAGATATTCTGCTGCTTTTCCAAGCCTTTTTACTTTCTTTTCTTCTCTCATCACACATTCAAGCCCCCAGTGTTCATGTATCATTTCAATCTAAATTATTCACTTTCTTCTTACACATTACATTTCAGCATAGCAGTTTAGCGTCATATTTTCAGCATAAAGCATTCCCACTAGCAATTTCTTCAGGAATTGCATTCTTTAGTTAGACTTGGTCCTCTCTTGCAAAAGTCAAAGATAACATCCTGCCAAACACAGAGTGAAGACACACACCGTCCGTCAGCAGCTGACAGGAAACTTGGATCACACTGAACAGTGCAGGAATCAAATCGAATGGTGGCTTCATCAGCATGAAAGTGCTGATAAAACACTCTAACAACGTGTGTGTGTGTGTGTGTGTGTGTGTGTGTGTGTGTGTGTGTGTGTGTGTGTGTGTGTGTGTGTGTGTGTGTGTTTGTGTGTGTGTGTGTGTGTTTGTCATTTCTGACAAAGCATAAAGTGTGCAGAGTAAGTAAGTCAGATCAAGACTCTCAAGGTCACAAAGGTTAAGACTGAGAGCGAGTATAATGTATAATCCCAGAGCTTTAATCAAAATCTTATTCCTTCTCTTTCTTTATTTTCCATCCTCAAACACCTCCTCTTAATTTGAGAACTCTTCCTGTTTCTGTCATGTGGAAGACAATTCATCTGCCTCAGAATAATTTAGGGAACAGAAGGTGAAGTGAAGTTCAGAGTAAAGTAGTCTTGCTGTTCTCTGGCCCCAGAGGAGTCTGGCTCCTTCAATTTCGTATAAATGTCACCACAGGGTATCGAGTCAATGTAGGTTAATATGATCCTGCCTGAAGCAATAAAACGTTCCCTTAATTGTGTCTGTGTTTTAATGTGTTTTATCTGAGGGAATCTCTCCTTTTAAGTGCTGAAATGTGCTCTTTTGTCGAATAAACCCGCAGCCAAACTCCTCACTTTCCCTTCTTTCTGTCCCTCCGTCAGCGACGTGCAGCACGAACATGTGAGAGTGTGTGTGGGCGAGGACATCAGCCAAACGGGGTCAAAAGGGTTTTAATGGGCTGTGACATTAACACAAGAGAAGACGATGCATGATATTATGACGCTGGCTGTGTGTTGTGGCTGTGTGTGGCTGTGAGTGTGTGTGTATGTGTGTGTGTGTGTGTGTGTGTGTGTGTGTGTGTGTGTGTGTGTGTGTGTGTGTGTGTGTGTGTGTGTGTGTGTGGATGTTATTTAATTCCTCCTTGTTTTAGATGGATGATGTCAATTTCTCTTCCTTGAACAATCTCTCCCGATGTGTGTTCGCTCTCACCTCTCCCCTCTCCCTCTCCTATTTCCACATGTTCCCTTATTTTAAATTATCCTCTAACTCAAATCACTCTGCACATTATGCCCTATCAAACCTCTTTTGTTCTCACTCGCTCCCTTGTTTTTCTGCCTGTTTTATCCAATCCTGTCTCCCTCCCTCCATCCATCCATCCATCCCTCTCTCCTGCGCTGTCTCAAGAGTGACAAATAACAGCAATCTTAATAAAGAGGTTACGAAAATCCCCCTGTCACTGAGATCTTAGAGGAAAGAGAAAGGGACAGAGGCCATTTGCTCTTATATGGGAGGGGGAGAATGGAGGGAGAAAAAGAGAGGAAAGAGGGAGAGAATACAAACACACGCACTATAATTGGAAGCTACATTAATCCCTCCTGATCTCTCTCTTGTATCCCTGACTGGTGGAGTAAGCACTCGCACAGTATACCTGTCACTTCAATACAAGTCCTTTGAACACACTCTTGTCTTTACATTTTCACACTCTTCTAGAGTCGCCCACACTCTTCATGCTATACTGTAATAAGTTTAGTATCCAATTAGTCACCGTGGTAACAACACAGGAACAATCATGTCCTCTAAGTCAGCCATTTTCCACACTCTCATGCTGTCAGTTTCTATATATGGACTGTTTCTATTTTCTTCTCTTTCTCTTTCACTCTTTGTGACATATGGATGGATTTGTGAACAGGCAGCAGGCGCAATGTCACAGAAAAAGACACAAAACCAACACAAAGAGATGCAAAAGGGCCACTGACACACTCATATTGACTTCAAGTAACACGACATGACTAATAAAAACACCAAAAATGCTAGAGCCAAGGACATTTACATTTCATTCAGATCTAATGGACAATAAAGTATTCCAAATGTGAATCAGAAAATGATGCAAACAGACAACAGAAAATGCAAATTTGCCGAAAATAATTTCCGGTGAAGTTCCACAGAGCCCTATAAGAGTTGTTATCACTAAAAAAGAGACAAAACAAGTAAAAAATTTATTAAATGAAAGGAAATTAATCAGCAGCTTTTCTAGTAATCGATAGGTTTGTGACACACGTGCACTTCCAGCTGCAGTGTGATACCATGTACAATATGTTTGCACTGATGCTAAACAGTCGGACAGTGCTAATATTGAGTGTAAAAGGAGAAAACTCGTCACACAGTGTTATTGTTAAATAAAAGAAGATAAGATTGAACAGAAGAGGAGAACAGATTGAGAGAGGAGAGCAGAGAGGGAAGAAGCCCTGTTCTGTGGCATTAATGTGATGAGAATTGTATTATCATTTTGAGTATGAAACGAGTGGGTGATGCTGTGCGTGTGTGTCAGTCAGATGGTAGAAACCACAGCAAAGGTGGCAGTTTATTCACAGGGATTACTCATTAACTAAATCAATTAGATAGAGGGTTTTCTCATAAATTAAACTGTTAAGTGGAGATTACAATAACAAGCTGCAGCAGACATGTTAACATTTCCTGATGTATAGAGAAAATAAACATGTGTGGGGATCTTTTTTGGTATTAAAAGGTCAATTTGACCAATTAAAATTTGAGTTGTGGTGTTAAGATCTAGTTCCTGAAAAAGCATGTATCAGGAAATCTGTTGAAAATGATTTGTTGTCACCATCTTTCGTAGAAAATCTCCCAGTTACCAAGATCCAAGAGATGCATCTGTGCTCGCAATCTGCCCGGACCTGCTAATAAAAACAGTGAATGCGTCCAAGCTGTAATTGTGAGTGGGAGGGTGGCTCTGTTCCTGTGTGTGAGAGTGTGAGTGGGTGTGTGAGTGGGAGAGCATATGAACTGTGGGAAATCACAATCAGAGGAGAGGGGGCTCACATTTGTGTATGGTTGCATAGACAATTACACTGGTTGTACAGTGTGAAGAAGTTGGAATGCACCTTTCCTGCCATAATGAGGGAGAGAATAGTCTGTGCTCCTGCCAGGACGAATAACCGCGAGTTGGCTAAGGCTGTTACACACACACACACACACACACACACACACACACACACACACACACACACACACACACACACACACACACACACACACACACACACACACACACACACACACACACACACACACACACACACACACACACACACACAGTCATGTTTCCATCACTTTAGAGGACATAACACAGACTTTTCCTGGAGAATTACCCTGACATTAAAGGCCATTACAAACCTGAGGCTTGCCAAAAAAAAAAGGGGGGAAATGTTAAAACTCTACTGTGAACATAGAGCTTTTATTATGAAAAAAAAGAGTTTGCCACTGTGTTTAGGTCTAGTAACACTTGAATTAAATACATTTGGGGCTTGCGTAATGTAACTTGTTGCTAACGTGCTAGCAAGCCACGGCATGCTAGAAATGTCATAGCTTATTTTTATTCTATCTTTACTTTATTTATATTGTAAACATATTGAATATAGTATATAGCATTCTTGGTTGTTGCCATTATTTCCGGTGCGAAAGCTTTTACTCGTTCCCAGAAAAACTGACATTGCCGTGTTACATTCATGTTCTGTGTGAAAGTATTCATGACATAAAACATATTGACATTTGAAATATTATAAAAAGAAGAGGAGTAAAAGCCTTTTTCGGAAAGGCTATTTGCCTGTTCCCAACCATAACCTTCATTTAACCTAACATGTTTAACCCTTAAATGTTGTGATAACGTCATTGGGACTTGCATTTTGTCCACAAAAGAAAGTCCCCAATGTGACTTTATAAAAACAGATTTATGTCCCCACAATACTCACACGCACAGTTTATATCTTCCTAACATGCACACACACAAAGGCTGTAAAATGAAAATCAATGTGAGTAGACCTTCACTGTCACTGCAGTAATGACTGGGACAGCTGAGCAATGAGGTTGGCAAGAGTTATAACAGGTACAATTAGCGCAGTAGCACACACACACACACACACACACACACACACACACACACACACACACACACCTGTAAGTGCACACACACACACACACACACACACAAACATATATATACTTACTGTAGGGTCGTTCATCTGGCGGAGGCTGTGTGTGAGGTGCAGGAGCTGCTCTGCTGCTTCCTTTGGAACATTAAGAGTCTGAACAGTGAGATAAAAGAAGAGAGGCGGTGATGAAGAGGAGGAGAAAAGATGGATAAGAAATGATGTGGATTAAGGGAACGGAACATTTCAGAGTTTACAAAAAATGACCATTTCTTCCACAAAAAGGGAACAAAATTGCAACACAATATCCTAGTGAAGGACTAAAAGAGCTGTGTGTGTGTGTGTGTGTGTGTGTGTGTGTGTGTGTGTGTGTGTGTCTCACCAGGCCCTGGATGAGGTGCATCTCCTCCTCTCTGGACAGGGGGGTCACGGTGTGATAGAGGAACATGGTGAGCAGCTCGGGGCCGAGCCACTGCTGACCTCGGCTGCTGGAGGAGCCCAGAACAGGGGGCTCTGCCAGCGCCAGCACCCTGAAGGAGGGGTGGATGGGGAAGACTGACCTGAACACACACAGACAGACAGACAGACAGACAGACAGACAGACAGACAGACA